>NW_026897879.1:200000-394831 GCF_033153095.1 Gastrolobium bilobum | reverse complement strand
CTATATGGGAGGCAGTGCAGTCACTGCAGCGTCAGCAGGGATCTATGCAGAGGAGAGCTAGATACTCTCAGAGCAGACAGATGGCCTTTCAGGATTATATGAGTACACAGATAGTGGAGTTATTCCGCCAGAGAGAGATTCCGGCATTACCCTTCGAGTATCCAGCATATGTTGGATCTGATGAGGAGGCCCCATGCACGACCACTGCTGCTGACACTGAGACGGCCGCTGCTGAGAGTGATGCAGTCCACATAGATGATGCCACTGCTGCTGAGGCCATAGTTCGAGACGACCAGGAGGATGCAGGAGATGACGACACACCCACCACTGATATGGAGGAGGACTGACCCTCACATCAGTTTATATGTTTTCAGACTTTTATTTTTTTTAATTATTATTTTGCTGTTTTTACTATTAGTCTAGTGCATGTAGACATGGAGGTATATTGAGACTGACCTGACATGACTGATATTGTTTTTGGATAGATGACATGCTGACGTAGTTTCTTTATCTGTGACATGTGTGCAGAGTACAGTATCAAATTTTTCTGATTTCTTCCTTAGGATTCTTTTAGATTTAAGTTTATTGCTGAGGACAACAAGATTTAAATCTGGGGATGGGTACCATGCAATTCATCAGACCATAAACTTCACATGGTCGGAAAAAGAAACTCTTGATTACACGGAGTACACAGAAATGTCCAAATTACAAATGCAGTTTTTCAGGGGAGTTTCTCAATATTATTTTCATATTATATGATTTTAAATATATTATTTTGATTTAGTATTAGTTTATTTTAAGGTCTTCATATATATTAGTTAGTTTAATATTTAAGTTTTTTTTTAAATTATTTTTAAGAACCCTTCCACCTTAGTCAATAAATAATTAGTGGATCTTAAGAGATTTTCCATTGTGCTTGATATGGATGCATAATGAATAATTACATGAAATTGGTTGATAGTTGATATCAAGAGTATAATGATGTAAATAAATTTTATTTTCGTACATAAATGAGCGTCAGTCAAGCATGCTTCATAGTTCACTGGAATAAGAGAAGAATAACTAGAGTAATCAAAGAGAGAGTGGAAAAATAAGTCTCACATCCTTAGGCGTAAGCTTTTGAGCCTAAACAGAATTTTTTTTTTGTGGTGTGAACTTTACTGTTGAATCACTCTAGAACTTGTTTTGTTTCTCTTTGAAATGGTCTGTAGTATACAATTGTTGAAATGATAGAGGCAGTTCTTTCTGAAAGCTAGATAGCCAAATAGCCACCCTGATGTTCATCCTTAGTTGAAGCCCTTTGAGCCTAGGCCTATTTATTCATTGACAGCTTATTGTGAATAGCCATTTTATACACATCCTCACCTGAACTGATTAAATTTCAAATTTAAATGAGGGACTAGATATGATTGAAACAAAAAGAGAAAATCAAACTCTAAGTGTATGGGAGAAAAGGGTGAAAAAGGAAAAAGCCAAAAAGTGGTGGAAAAGAAAAACAAAAGGAAAAGGGAAAAGAAATAAAAGACTCATATTATATGAATAAGTGGAAGAAGAAAAGAGAAGAAAAATAAGAGAAATCTGTTTACTATACGTTGAACAGTTAAACTAGTTCCTCTTTGAAGTTGAATTTTGATCAGTTATCTTAAGCCACTTACCCAGATGATTCCTTCCCTTTTACCTAAGCCACGTTACAACCTTAACAAAGACCTCTTGATTGACTTTGTATACTAGTAAGACTGTGGAGAATGAGAATATAAACAAGCTTATGGTAGTGTTAATTCAGTAAAGTAAGAGTGAAACACATACCCTTAAACACTGAGTGTGAGTGAATAAATAAAAATCCAATGAGAGGGTGTTGTGGAAATTAAATGGTACTACTCTTTCTTTTGAGAACGCATGTTATGATTTTATGACTGGTGAATTATGACTGTTTGCTTGAAATTGATGTGTCATTGATTTTTAATAAGTCTGAATACTTTGATATCTCATTATTGATCAGTTTTCTGCCTGTTATTCATCAAGCATGACTAGCCGTCTCTAAACTTTCCCATAGTTTTATTCTAATTAATTGCTGAGGGCAGCAATGTTCAAATCTGGGAATTGTTTGATAAACCTTTAGTTTATCTTGTTTAATGGACTAAAATAATATGAATTATCTAGTTGAACAAGTCAAAAATTATGGTTTTAAAATGATAATCATGAACATTATCTGATTGTTGGAACTAATTAATATATTTGTTATTTTTAAAGGGATTTGATAACAAATTATTCAAATATGAAGATTTAGATAAAGAGAGATCAAATCAGAAAAGAAGATGAATCAAGGTGAAAACAATAAGATTGAAGATCTTATCAAGTTGTTAGAAGTGGGAGCTTAAGCCCCCATTCACAAGCTTAAGCGCCCAGACAAGTCCAACTTAGGCCCATTCAAGTTTTCTACTGCAATACGAACTCTTGATCTATTTAAACACCATTGGGGACCAGAAATACATAACTTTTACATTGCAAAACAACTTTTGGGTGCTTGGAGGCTGAAGGAACGCGGAGGAACATCAGATTCATGTTCGTGAGCGGCGGAGACAGATCAACGTCAAGAGTTCACTGGAGATTTTGAAGATCCACCAATCACCTATGGAGTTTGGGGGAGCCTTTCTATTTTCTTTTGTTCTTGATTTTGCTATGTCCGGCTAGTTCTTTAAGTAGTTAGGGTTAGATGGATTTTAGTCAATTTATTATGTTTTGAACAATTCGCTGTGTTAATTTTCCTTTATATCATGAATGAAGTTATCTGTTTTTAATGCTTTATATAGGCTTGAATCTTATATAATGATCATCGGTGAATGCATGACAATAGGAATGTTGGTGTGTGATCCATATTTGATAACTTCATCGTAAACGCTATGATTCTAGGGATAGACATAGGGTTTGCGTAATCTTTAAGATTCTTGAACTTAATGCTTGCATGCTTGGGGAATAACCGGGGAACTAGGGTTCTTCCAATATTGTAAAGGTTTTAGAGTAACAAGGGATTGAGCTCTAATAACATGCAAAAGAATTGATTAGATTGATACTAAGGACAATTAACATTAAGAAGGAATTCAAACGTAATAAGGAGATTAAATGAAATCGAACCCCTAGCTACGTTTTTATTTTATTAGTTAAATCACATCTTTAATTTCTTGTCTTTAATTCTTGCAAGTAATTAGCTTAATATTTAATATTTTAATTTTGCAATTCAAATCCTGTTTCCAAATACACTTTCGATTGTCCAACTAAGTTTGCGATAGTGAATTAGTGCTTGAACCGTAATCCTCGTGGGAACGATCTCTTACTTAATCATATATTACTTGTACGATCGGTGCACTTGCCGTGAGTAGCAACAATCATCTTAAAAACTAAATTATAACCCTTCAAACCCGTTTCAAAAGAAGAGTCTAAGTGCAAGATTACAGCAAAAGAATATGTTCACAAGCATGGCAAGTGTTAGATAATAATGCAACTTAAAAGGAGTAATTAAGGAGTATAACTAATCACTAATTAATCACATGTACATTTTATAAATAAATAGAAAACTCAACTAATCAAAATATAGTAATCAAAAGAGAGAGATATCAATTGCAGGATTTTTTATTTATTTTTATTTAGTTGAGATTGAAGCACCTCAACAGTCAACACAATTATCCAATTGTGATACCAGCTTTTCAAATAGTCTTCTTTCATCGCGTTTTACCTGAACTGATATTGCACCACTCTCCCATATTAATGACTTGAGACTAATTTTCTACAAAAAGTACTACTTGTATAGACACGAGAGACGATATGGGAAGTGCTACTGTCCCAGTCATTCAGCTTCTGAGCACAACAAAGGAAGCCATTACATTATGACTTGGGCAATCAAACAAAAAGTTTTAAAATCTCCATACATCCCGCATGATATCTTGAATTATAAACCAACCACTAGCTGTAGCTTATCTAGGAATTTGTGCTTTAGCTAAATTAGCGTATATAAATAAAGGAAAATATTACTCTCCTTTTACATGAGGTAACTTATCTCATTTTCTCTCACTTCGATTTTTATAGAAAACTAAGAGTATTTGAATATGTTGTTATATTTAATGAAATGGCTGATAGCCAATATATACACAAGTCGGTTATACAGAATCAAGGAGGATCAACTAGAATAAAGTATACTGTTCAACAAACTATACATGGAATAATAACAAACTATTCTTGCTAAAAACTAGGACTTAGTTGCTAAAGGATAAGATCAAAGGTGATCTTCTCCTAACACGCCCCCTCAAGTTGGAGCATGAAGTGACGAAATGCCCAACTTGCTGCGAAGAAAACTGAATTGCTTCATGCCAAGCGGTTTGGTAAATATGTCTGCGAGTTGCTGATCTGTACGAACGTAGGTAGTAGTGATTGTATTGCTGAGAATATGATCGCGTACAAAATGACAATCAATCTCTATATGTTTGGTACGTTCGTGGAAAACTGGATTAGCAGCTATTTGCATGGCAGATTGGTTATCACAGTGCAACTGCATAGGGTGTGAATGTGGAACATCAAGCGAGTCCAGAAACGATTTGATCCATAACAACTCAGCTGTAGCTGCTGCCATTGAACGATACTCAGCTTCAGCGGAGGAGCGAGACATTGTGGGTTGCTTCTTTGTTTTCCAAGAGATAGGAGAAGTACCCAACATGATAAAATAACCAGTAACTGATCGACGGGTGAGTGGACAGCTAGCCCAATCCGAATCAGAATATCCACGAAGAAGGAGATCATTGTCGGATCGAAGGAGTAAACCTTGGCCAGGATCAGTTTTGATGTACCTTAAAACGCGGATGACAGCATCATATTGAGCAATAGTAGGATTTTGCATGAACTGGGAAAGAACATGGACGGAGTAACTTAACTCAGGTCTAGTAATTGTCAAGTAAACCAAACGTCCTATGAGTCTTCTGTAACGTGCGGGATCCGAGAATGGAGGACTTTCTGTAACTGCAAGCTTATGATTTGTTTCGAGAGGGAAGGCACATGGTTTGCACGCAAGGAGACCAGCGTCTTCCAATATGTCGAGAGCGTACTTTCGTTGGCTCAGAAAAAGACCTGATGGACCGTGAGCTATTTCGATGCCAAGAAAATATTTAAGAATCCCCAAATCCTTGATGTGAAAGCATGACTGGAGAAAGACCTTGACATCGGTGCATAAGGCATCATTGTCGCCCGTTAGAATAATGTCATCAACGTAGATGAGAAGAGCAACAAAGTGGCCATCTTTGTGTAAGGTGAATAGGGTGTAATCTGCCTTGGATTGGATGAAGCCATATGATTCAATGGAAGACCGCAACTTAGCAAACCAATTGCGAGGGGACTGCCGCAAACCGTAGAGAGATTTACGTAAGCGACATACTTGATGTGGTTTGTGATGATTGAAACCTTGTGGAACGCGCATGTAAACTTCTTCGGTAAGGTCTCCGTGTAGAAAGGCATTCGTAACATCCAACTGGTATAGGTGCCATGATTTGGCAACAGCTACCGCAAGAAGTGTTCGGACACTCACCATTTTGGCTACAGGAGCATATGTATCGAAGTATTCTTCTCCAGCTATTTGATTGTTACCGGCAATGACCAACCGTGCTTTGAATCTCTCCACTGTACAATTTGAGTTGTACTTAATGCGGTATACCCACTTGCATGGAATGACACGTTTTCCTGGTGGCAAAGAAGTGAGTTCCCACGTGTGATTTTGTTCAAGGGCATCTATTTCTTTTCGCATTGCTACACGCCACCTTTCATCAGTTACAACATCCTTGAATGTTTTTGGTTCAACACCATAAGAAATGGCAGCAAGGAATTGTTGATGTTTGGGAGAGAATCTAGAACAAGAAACAAAGTTAGCAATAGGATAAGCCATACCTGAGGAAGGACTGGAAGAAGTAGAAGAAGCTAGTGGATTATGTGCGATGACTTTGGAGCATTCAAAATCTTGGAGATATGATGGAGGACGGCGAGAACGGTGACCACGTCCCAAAGGTGCAGATGGATGTGTGACTTCTGGGGGTTGTTCTTGTCGGATAGAAAGCTCATTGGAGACAGTAGGGGCAGATTCGGGCTGAGCCTGTTCAACAGGGAGAGTGTCTTCAATTAAAGGGACAGGGTTGGTAACAACTTGGGAATCAAAGGATGGGCTTTGTGGAGCAAGGGTTGGTTCGGATGATATGGGGTTATGGGGGTTTGGGTCGTGAGGAATATCAGTGGTAGGAATGACTGTGGTTGGTGCAAAAGGAAAGGTGTTCTCTTCAAATACCACGTCTTTGGATACAAAAACAGTATGTGTTTCAAGGTTATAAAGCCTCCAACCCTTTTTGCCAAAAGGATATCCCAGGAACAAACACCGAGTTGATCGAGCTGCAAACTTGTCCAACGGTTTGGGACGTGGATGAGCATGGCAAAGACATCCGAATATGCGAATATGATCATAGCTGGGTGTGCGGTTGAAAAGACATTCATATGGTGTTTTTCCTTGGAGAAGAGGAGTGAGGGTTCTATTGATTAAATGTACCGCAGTTAGAACACATTCACCCCAAAACTCGATAGGAAGACTAGCTTGAAAGCGTAATGCTCTTGCAACATTCAAAATATGTCTATGTTTCCGTTCAACACGACCATTCTGCTGTGGTGTGTCTACACATGATGTTTGATGTATAATTCCCATATCGGAATAAACCTTGCGGAGATTATGAGCACAAAATTCTGATCCATTGTCGGAGCGTATTATTTTGACCATGGTATTAAACTGATTACGTACCATGAGAAGAAATCGAGTTAAGTATTGGAACGTTTCAGACTTGGTGGTCATTAAATAAACCCAGACGTTTCTGCTATAATCATCCACAATTGTTAAAAAATATCTTGCACAGGTTAGAGAGGTAGTTTGATATGGACCCCAGATATCGCAGTGAATAAGATCAAAGCATGCAGTAGTTTTTTATTAATGCTAATAGGGAATACAGTACGAGTTTGTTGTGCGCGTAGGCAAATGTCACAAACTGAAGGAGAATGACCCCTATTTTTATTTACTGTAACAAAAGGAAGAAAGCTTAAAAACTGAAATGAAGGGTGACCCAATCGACGGTGCCAAACATCTGCATTCTGTTGAGTGTGAGCCGCACATGCAGTAGAGATGGATTTGTTGTTGGATGAGTCATGCACATAAACACCAGCTTGCAATCTACCCAGTCCAGTCTTGATCCTCGTTATGGGGTCCTGCAATTCACAGCCATTGTGAGTAAAAGAAATGATGCAATTTGTATCAGCAAGTAATTGAGCAACTGATATGAGGTTGCATTGTAATTTGGGAACATATAACACATTCTGAAGAGAAATATGAGATGTCAACTTGAGACTGCCACTGTGATTGGAAACAAGTTGATCACCATCAGGTAAACCTATTGTAGTGGGTGGAATAGATGTAACATTGGAGATTAAATAGAGGTTCCCTGTCATGTGTTGAGAAGCGCCACTATCCACCAACCAGGTAGAAGGCAGAGTGTGCTTACCAGAAAGGGATGTAGTGTTAGCAGACGGTGTAGTGGAAGAAACAACCATGTTGGCAATTTGCTGTAGAAGCTCAGGACTCAGGTTGGGAATCGAGTTTTGGTTGGACACTATAGGTGTTGCAGCTGCTGTTTGTGATGCAGAAAAATTGAATGGGTTGGGACGCTTGTCATAAGATTTGCCACGTCCTCTTCCACGTCCATATGGTGGTCTTCCATGTAATTGATAGCATTTGGAAACATCATGGTATAATTTACCACAGTGAGTGCAACGAACAGGATCAGCATTGGAGGAATGAGGATTTGAATTTTCTCTTGCAGCATAGCTAAGTGCATTTTTGAATGCTTTGACCCACACATCATAGTTGGTTTCACCTTTTAACACAACATTGGTGAGAAATAAACCAGGGCTATCAGATGTGGGCATGAAAAATGGGGAACGAGGATCAGACGGTGTAAGGGTAGGGTTGGTTGCATTGGCATTAGCATTGATATTGACAGCGGAAGAATCTGAATCAGAATCAGCCATTGGGAAAGTGGATCGATACCTTCAAACTGATACCATATAGAAAACTAAGAGGATTTGAATATGTTGTTATATTTAATGAAATGGCTGATAGCCAATATATACACAAGTCGGTTATACAGAATCAAGGAGGATCAACTAGAATAAAGTATACTGTTCAACAAACTATACATGGAATAATAACAAACTATTCTTGCTAAAAACTAGGACTTAGTTGCTAAAGGATAAGATCAAAGGTGATCTTCTCCTAACAATTTTTGCACCCCATTTTTTTTTTCTTGTAATGGTGGGACCCACCCATTTCTCTCTACTACATAAGATAACTATCTTATGTGAAAGGAGATTAATAAAACCCATAAATAAAAATTTACACTTCAATCTCAATATGAGTACATCACCTGGATTATCGCTTCTAGTTCCAAATTCACAATTACAATATGACATGTAGCCAAGTAGTCATTCTCATCTTTTTCAAGAAAACTCTACGTTCAATATATTTACAATAATATTAATAAAATAAATAGATTCAATCCTGTTTTGGACCGGTTACTAAGCTCAACACTTTGGCCGGTTATTAGACCCAATAAAGATCCGTTTAGATGGGCTTTTGAAAAAAAACTTTTTATGAGTTTTTTTTTAAAACAATTTTTTAAAAAACTAAATTTTTTTGCATTTAGATACAATATTAGAAAAGTGCTTTTAAGTAAAAATTTCATTTGAATATTAAAATAAAAAACATTTTTTTAAGTATAAAATTATTATTGTGCCCTTTCTTTTTGTGCATTCTGCTTCTTTTGTTATGGTTGGTAAGAGGTTTTTTTCTTTTTCATTTTTCTGAGAAATTAAATCCAAAGGAAAGTGAAACTGGAGAGAGATAGGTTCCTGTTATGTGTTGTGAATCAAAGGAGAATTAAATGGCTGAGATTTTGACCAAGACCAGTTTGATTTGGTCTTGGCATAGGAATAGACAACAACATCATTGAAGGGTATTGATGGTTCCCAAGAGTTGTAGCTTCAACTCTGATGTGGGAAGCTTCCCTTCTTTGAAGCTAAAAATATCAGATTCTCTTCCTTTTCAAAGCAAAAGATGAAAACGAAGGAGAAACAAAAGTGAAATATGACGAAGGAACTGAGGGATAAAATACGTCCAGGAGGATCATTTACTTGCTTTTGGCTTCTCCTTTTTTTTAAAGTTAAATTTTTTTTTCAAAATAGTAAGATCTTGGCTTCTTTTTTTTACTAATTTTTGCTTTTTTTAAAAGCAATCATCCAAATATTAGAAAAAGTCTAAAAACACTTTAAAAAAAAGCTTTTGAAAAAGGAGAAGCTCATTCAAACAAACTCTAATTAAGGCAAAACTTTAGCACCCCTTAGGAGGGATAAATGCTCCCTCGTCACACCAAATTTCTTATTTCCGTGCACATACGTCTTACACATAAGTGAGGGCGCGCTATCTCACTTGCAGTAGGACTCACAAGGGCAAAATAATTGGATTTTATATGACTCACACCAGGAGTCTCCTTCACTTATAAATACTCTTCTTTTCAATTGAAGAAACATCATTTATACACTACTCTCTGTCATTGTTACTTTGTTGAATTTCAGCCTCAGTACTCTTCACCTCCCTTGATTCTCAATGTTCACCTAATACTACACGGTGACTTTATTATTGAACTTTAATATATATTAACTACCTAACTAGATCACTATTATATTGACGTAGGACACAGTAATTTTCTAACATCCAAACATTTCAAATCTTCTAACAAAAGTGTCCAGAACTTTAACCTATGACTTTTTGTCACAGAAGAGTAATTTTATCACAATCAACAATTAACAGTTAGTGTATGTAAGAGTATAACTTTATTTATCAAATTAGTTCCTCTATATCAATTTTATAAATTAAATCTTTAAAATTTAAAATCCCTAATTTTTCATTTTTATATATATTTAAGTTTAATGTTATTACCTTTAAAAAAAACTAACATTAAAAGACGGCATGAGATATACAAAGTAAGTCAATTAGGCTGAAAAAAAATGTTGCGTTATCAATTTTATAGTTAGGGGTGTATTGGATTGAGATTTCAAAGTATTTTAATGAATTGTTTTTGGACAAAAAAAACTCTTGGTATTCGATTAGGATTTTAATGGATTGAAAATAAGTCACGTAGTATTTGATTAGGATTTTAAAGGATTATTTTAGAATCCGTCCAAATCCGCTGGTATTCAATCAGGATTTTAAACAATGGAATCACAATCTTGCAGTATTCAAAAATTCGACGATTTTAATGAATTTTCTATTGGTGTGGATTTCGTGAGACTTTTTAGTGAAAAATATAGATAGGATGTCTCTCTCACATTCTCACCCCAACCCCTAGAATTTCTTGAGATTCTTCTATTGCAGTGTTTTCTTCTTCATTTGGTAGGTTGACTGCTCGAAATTGGGTTATGTCATGGGAGCTTCGTCCAAACTAAAAAATAATAATATTTTTGAACGATTTTCATCACAAAAAAACCCAGAAACAACAAACCAACGAGATTTTAATATAATCTATCTCAAAAATAACATATTTTTAGCCATTTTTGAGAAATCTTGGAAGTTTAAAAAATGATTTTTCAAGTTATGGGTCGCAGTTTTTCTTGGCACAAAAATGTGCTTTTTGTATTAAAAACAACATAAAATAGTGAAAAAATAACAGGGAAACTTTCATATTATTTTCGTTTTACATCAATGAAACAATATCAATTTAAAGAAAGATTGAAACTTTCATAATATGAACCCTATATTTCGTGACAATACATTCATGAACGAAATTCCTTCGCTAGAGAAAATGATTTCAAACAATTTTTGTGTCAATAGATAACTAAAAGCTTGTTTCTCAAAAGCCTGAAGCAATTTAAGGTTTCAATGTATTGATTGAAAAGAATTTGAGAAATTTTCTAAACTTTCATGTAATTAAACCCAAAATTTCAGATTCAAAATTTTCTTAATATTGAATGAAAATATGCATATGATATATGGTTAGAAAATTCCAAAAACCCAAGGTTTTCAAGATCAATTACAAAAAAATCCAAACGAAATTTTATCATGAACTTTAGGTTCTATAAGAAAATTTAGAATTATTTTTATAATTAAAAAAATTGGGTCTTATAATCATATATGCATATATAGCTTTGATACCAAATGAAGAAGATGATTTTCAGCCCATTAGATATGTGAAAAGCTATTGTTTAATAATTTTGAATGTTTGTTAAAAATTATATTAATGTTTGGGGTAGGATATACTTACAATCAAATTTTTTTACCACATTTACAACCAACCTAATCACCATTGATTTCCTTCAATCTAACAGTTATAATTTATTGGAAATTAATAAATACGACCTAATAGTTTCTAATAAATTATAACCATTAGATTGACGGAAATCAATGGTGATTAAGTTAGTTGGAAAGGTTGTAAACTTTTTTTGTGGTAAGTATATCCTTCCCCGTTATGTTTTACTGATTGAGAAAATTATATTTGTTTTTACTTTTTTATTAATTTCATTGTATTTCTTTGTTATTTTTTTTATGGGAAAGATGATACTTACAAGTTACAACCTATTTTTGTCTATAACCTTTTACAACCATATCTTGACCATTGATTTCCGTCAATCAATAGTTATTATTTTTGCAAATCAAACTTATTAATTAATATTTAATTTGCAATGAATGATAACCGTTGATTGACAAAAATCAACGGTTAAGATATGGTTGTAAAATATTGTAAACAAAAATATGTTGTAAGTATAACCTTTCCTTTTTGTATTGACTCTTGTAATTTTGAATGTTTGTTAAAAATTCATATGATTTTTTAAAATCTTATAAATCCATATTGTCCTTTTAAATCTTATGAATTCTATTAAAATCCTTTAAAATCCAATCCTATGAGATCTTGATTGTAAAAAAAGTCTTTTAAAAAAGTCTATAAAGTCTCTCCAATTTTAAAATGTCATTTAAAATCTGTAGGATTTTTTATCTCAAAAAAGTCTTTTAAAATCCTAATCCAATACATCCCCTTAATATAGAACTTGTATGTTCACATAATATTTCATTTAAAAATACGTGTATGTCTTTTTTAGATGAATTTTAACTAAACTATATCATTTTAACATAATTAGCTTAACTGGACATATTATACTATTTTATAATGTTATAAATTAACTTTTAAAGTTAACATTATTATATTTAAAATAAATAAAGAGATGAAAAAAAATTAAGAATTTTAAAGACGAATTAAATTGATAAAACTTACTTAATAAGGACTAAATTAAAAATAATTTATTTTTGGGAGACCTAAACTGATTTTTACTCTATATATAGTGAAGTATATTAAACAAAATTCCTAACTTCATCTAATTTAATATGAAGACAGAATACAAGAACAAGTATGTTGGGTTGGGGTCGATGTTGAATATATACAAGAATTCAAGCAGTAAAAAGAATGGATAAGACAATTTGTATAAAACAAAATAATGTGCATAATTGGAGTGCATATGAGAGAGAGTAGCTGAATAATAAGAGAAACATGCATCTTCCTGTTAATTACCAGTGGATAACATCAGAGTTGGATGGATGATGTATGGATATGTACATGACACTGCCCTCCTCTTTTTCTTTTTTCTTTTTTTTTTTTCAGTTGTGATTGAGATAAAACCAAAGCAATGCAACCAACTTCAGCCAATCCTAATAGCAGCAGGTGCTTTTGCCCCTTCAGATAAAACTTAAATAAAAAGAAGAAAAGAACTTGCTTTTGACGAATTACAAGCGCCCACACTCACCCACTGGCCACTTCCACTTTGTTTGCGGCTCTCTCTCTCTCCCTACCTTCAGATTCCATTCACACCAACATAAAAATGAAAATATTATTTTCTTTTTACATAAAATAACTTGTCATATTCTCTCACTTTGATTTTTATATTCATTTTTTTTTTTGTAATAATGAAATCTATTTATTTTCTCTTTATAACATAAAATAATTTTTTTATTTAAAAGGAAACTAATAAAATTCACATAAAAATTGTCTTAACCTCTGTTCACCGCCTTTTCATACACAGAAAAAATCAGAGACGTTGCAGGTTTCTCTGCTCGCTTTGTGATTGATTGCGAATAAACCACTGCATTAGTTCTTTGACAGTGTCACAACTATCGCGTTTGACTTATTTCATTGAATTTCTACAATAAATTATTGGAAAATATAAATGTCATATTACATGAGACGTAATATTACATGATACAATTTCTTTCTCTTACTTAGTCAAAAAAGTGTAGGACCAATTATAATTTTTTTTCATTTTTCCTATGTAATAGAACTCAGAATATTTATGTATTTATGATATTACACAAAATAGTGTCGTGCAACATTATGTATAATCCTATTATTTATAATGTTAGATGTAAGCATTTACATAGCTTTATTATTATTTTTGGTTTAAATTTTCTTATAAAATTATTTTCTATATACACAAAAAAAATATATATACAGGCTTAATTTTCTTTTTCTTTCTATTTATGTGTAAAAAATAATTTTATAAACTTACTAAACAAAAGATTTACCAAACAAAAAATGCGATGATAGTTAATATTCATTAGCATCATTAATTAACATTCATAAATGTGGCCACTGATACCGTGAACGTGAAGTGAACCCCACTTCTGCGGAGATATATGACTCTGATTTGTGATTACACATATACCCTTTTAAATAATGGGAAGTTTGTACTGGAAATGAATTTCTTGAGTTTCACCGCCTTGTTTTTAAATAAAATTGTATGTAAAGTATATAAATAAATATATATTTGTTTTAAAAATATATATTCTTATTTACATGTTTTCATGACAAGTTTACTTTTAAAAAATTTCCTATATTGCTAAGTTAAAAATCCATGCATTTCTTTACCAAAAAAAAAATCCATGCATTTTCGTGTCCTCAAGTGCGCAGGTTGTACCGACCGTGCTTATTGCTAAGGAGTTCTATATTGCTTTCCTCCTAAATTATTTTATTTTCATGAATTAAAGATAAATCAAGGTTCAGAAGTTTTATGAGTGAAAATCAAACTCAAATTCATAAGCAAGAGTTTAATAACCAACCACCGTATTCTTACCAAGGACTTGACTTCCTTTTCCTCTAATATTCGTCCTTCCATAAAAATGTATATTTAATTAAAAACATCCATATAGTTTGAAAGACTATTAATAGATGTTATTCCTTAGATAATATTTCAATATTTATAAATTATCACCAAAAAAATTTATTATATAATTGAACTAGATTAAAAATTAGTATTACAATTTAATCAGTATAAATTTAATATAATAATTAATCATTCTTCTTGATGTAATATACAATTTTTTTATTATTTTAATTAAAAATTATTCTTAAATATAGTGTTAATAAAAATAAATCATCAAATTAGAAATTAAAGTTAAACAAATTATGTGCTAAACAAAAGTTAAACAAGTTTGATATCATAATATAATTTCTATTCTACATTTGTGTAATAAGAATTTGTGTGTGTGTGTGTGTATATATATATATATATATATATATATATATATATATATATATATATATATATGTAGAAGTAAGATCCTTTGACACCAGTGTCAAATTTGAAATTTGACACTTTATTTGAGAATCATTAAATTAAAAAAGATCAATAACTCTGATTTGTAAACACGTGACATCATTGATCTTTTTTTATCTAATGACTCTCAGATGAGGTGTCAAATTTTAAATTTGACACTGGTGTCCAAGGATCCTACCTATATACATGTGTGTGTTGATTTAATCACTGTTTTTTTTTTTTTTCCGGATAAACTACTGTTTTCCTTTATCACTCTTAACTCCTTATTTTTAAATTTTTCTCAGAGAATTTAAAAACATTTCTTCTTAAGTAAAATCTTATCAAATAATATTAAAATAGCCTCTTCATTTGAATGATGTTATTTACTGAACTTTTATATTTATATCTTCAAATTGGCCATGCTATTTCAGTGTATTGCTCCGCGGATGAAAATGGGCGAAAAACTAGTGATTTTAGACTAGGCTTTTCTTGCTTAATTAGTCAGGGAGGGTCAAAATAAATATTAAATTTGATTAATGTAATGAACCACTCCAACCATAAGATTTCGGATTTAAATAATTTTTTACATGGTATTAAAGACTCAGTGATCATAAGGTCACAAGTTCGATCTTCAATCCTCTCTCTCCCCACACACACTTGTGAAATTAAATAAACAAAAAGTAAAATAAAAATTTTTTAGCCTATGCAATATCCACGTTTAAAGTCCAAAATGCTATACGTGGGATTGTATTAGAGAATAACATAAATCATTAAAAAAGCCTTCACCTAACATCTTATAAGGCTTTGTTTAGGAGTTGGTTTCAGGAGGAAAAGAAAAGGAAATAGAGGATTTTAGTAAGCTCTTCCCTTGTTTGTGAGTTTAAAAAAAGAAGGGGAAGAGTTTGAGGATTTTTATTAAACCCTTCAAAATTCTCATTCTTCTTAAAATTAAAGTTCCCTCAATTTGGAGGGTGTAATGTCTCACATCGGTTGGAGAGGGGAACGAAGCATGCCTTATAAGGGTGTGGATACCTCTTCTAGTGTGAGGCCTTTTGTGGGGTGTCCCAAGAAACAAAACCGTGAGCTCGACGGTGCTTGTGCACGGGGCAAAGCGGACAATATCATGCTACAGGGTTTGGGGCTGTTACATTTGGTATCAGAGCCTGGCACTGGACCGGTGTGTACAGCGGGGACGCTGTTTCCCAGTGGGGGAGGATGTAATGTCGCACATCGGTTGGAGAGGGGAACGAAGCATGCCTTATAAAGGGTGTGGATACCTCTTCTAGTGGGAGGCCTTTTGGGGGTAACCCGAAACGTAAAACCGTGAGCTCGACGGTGCTTGTGTGCGGGGCTAAGCGGACAATATCCTGCTACAGGGTTTGGGGCTGTTACAGAGGGTTTGAGAGAAAAAATATTAAAAATTACTAATCTACCATTAGCATTAAAATGTTAAAACTACATAATTGTGAATCATTTTTAAATACGATATTATTAGAAAAGTCTCAAATACCGACATAATTTATTGACAAAAAATATTTCATCCAAAAATAGTGATGAAATTTTTAATGAAAATCATATACGTCAAAAAATTTCCATCAAAACTAAAGAAAAAATTAGAGACGGAACCAGATTTTGCCATAATCGCTAACATAAATTTTGTACGAAAAAAAAATATTCAGTCAAAATTATTAATAGAATCTAAATTTCGTCGAAACTTTTAACGAATATATTTCCGTCCAAAATTTTGATAAAATACATTTCCATCTAAAAGTTTCGACGTAAAACAATTACGTTAATTTTTTTTGCGGAAAATATTTCCATCAAAATTTTCACGAAAAATATTCCATCAAAATTTGTGACAAAAAATATTTCTATGAAAAATTTTGACAAAAATTTTTTTTGTCAAAATTCTTTACGGAATCTTAATTTTCCCAAAATATTTCACAAAAACACATATTTATCGAAATTGTTAACGAAAAATATTTCCATTAAAATTTTGAACGAAACACAATTCTATCGAAAATTGTTGACAAAAAAAATTTCATCAAAATTCTTAACAAAATCTAAATTTCGCCGAAAGTTTTCGACGAAAATATTTTCGTTAAACTTTTTGGTAAAAAAAATTTCTGTCGAAATTTTTAACAAAACACATTTTCATCAAAAAAATTTGACGAAAAATATTTCGGTCAAGTTTTTGATAAAAAACATTTCCATCAAAATTTTCAATGGAACGCATTTCTGTCAAAAAAATTCGACGGAAAATATTTCGACAAAAAATTTTGACGAAAAAAATATTCTGTCAAAATTCTTTACAAAATCTAAATTTCGTCGAAAGTTTTGAATGAAATATTTCCCTCAAAATTTCTAACAAAACAATTTCTGCCAAAATTTTCGTCAGATCACATTTCCATTGAAATTTTGAACAGATAACGTTCTGTCAAAATTATTGACAGAATTCTTTTTTCGTTTAAAACATTTGATGAAGGAAATCATTTTCGTCAAAACTTTTGATGGAAACTAAATTTTGATAGAAAATTTATTTTTGTAAAAATTTTCATCGGTTGAAAAATTCCATCGCTTTTTGACAAAAAGTATTCTGACAAAAAAATAATTTTGTGATAAAATTTTCATCGTTTGCAACGGAAAAATTTCATCGAAAATATGATCTTTTTTGGTGTTGTGAAAAGTACATAAATAATTTTGTTAGAAATTTTAAATTTAATTTAATTTGTAAAATATAATAATTATATTAATTTTAAAAAAAGGGTAAAATGATAAAATATCTCATTAACCCTCAATTTTCCTCCTTTATCGTTTTTTTAACTCCCAAACAAAGGAAGAGAATACCCTTCAATTTTCTTCCTTTTCTTTCTCTCCCTTCCTTCCTCTCCCTCCCCCTTGAATTTCCTTCCCTTCAAACTCCCAAACAAAGGGGAAGGAATGGAGAGAAATTGAATGATATTCTCTTCCCTTATTTGGGAGTTAAAAAAATGAAAAGTTAATGAGATATTTTTATCATTTTACCTTTTTTAAAAAATTAATGTAATTATTATATTTTACAAATTAAATTATATTTAAATTTTAAAAAAAAAATATTTATGTACTTTTCTCACTACTAAAAAAGATCATATTTTCGATGAAATCTGTGCATTTCAAAAGATGAAAAATATGTATTCCACATTTCCACGGAATTTTTTCATCCAAAGGCAACAAAATTTTTTATCAGTTGAAATTTTGAGAGAAATAAATTTGCGTCAAAATTTTCGACAAAATATAATTCCATCAAAATTTTCTAAGAAATTTAATTTTAGTCAAAAATTTTAATGACAATAATTTCTTTAATATTTTCGACGGAACAAAATTCTATTCAAAGTTTCACGGAAAAAAAAAAGAATTTCGTCGACATGGTCCATGGCCTCCACTTGGTTGGGCTCTAGGGTTTTAAGATACATATATATCAGTAAGTAATAAATATCCATAATATTAATAACGGTGTTGCGATGGAAAGACTAAATTGTCATTTATGAATTGGAATGCAACCCTTCACACTCACTACTCTTTGCCTCCCCAAATTGTAAGGTCATTTTCCGCTATAAGTGAGCATGGCCATGGACCACTATTTCATGTTCTAATCTGCCACCAACACAACCAACTTTCCTTCTGTTACAGTGTTCCCTTGTTTTTTGCATGCCCTTCTAAGAGAGGTTTGCTTTGATAAAGACACATAAAATAAAGAAGGGAGTGCAGTGGCGGAGCCACAGCCTAGCAAGTGCCTTGACACCTGCTTGATTTTTTTTTTACTTATGATATATATATATATATATTATATAATTAATTATAATTAACTAAGGTAAAAAATATAATTTGGCATCACCTAAATAGAAAATTAAATACTCAATACAAAATAATAACAAACTATCTAAATGCAAACAAATAATAAGAAACATGTATAGTATGGTTATTTTTGTGTTTTACCTTTTTTTTTTTTTTTTATCCTGTATATTTTTTTTTCTGCTTTATTCTAATCAGTTATGTTATTTATTCTTACTTCTATTATTTTAAAAAAGAAAGACTTCTAAACTTAATCACAAAAATGATTAGTTGACCTACTTCAGCTGACGTAGAGAGAGAAAAAATAATGTTTCATGTTATAACTATGTCTTACCGGTAACACATAGTGTTAAAAACTAAAATGACACAATTTGTGTCCTTTAAAAGGACAAACATTTAACCCTTGAAAGTAATAATCATGAAACCAAATGAATAACAGAACTATAATTATGGATTATGAAGGTCCATTGAACTATTGTGTTTTGGGTTATTGCACACACAAAGAATAATCGAAAACATAATTCTCAAATGTGAGAACTTTCCATCATGCTTATGACTATTGCAAACAAGGGCGATGTTCTCTAACGTGAGATATTGAATATTTAAGGAATAGAGATAATAAAACAGGAGACTAAGGATAATGCTTATTATACATATAATTATTATATTTGTATGTTTTTATATCCTTAGAATAATGTTTGATTCATTATTTATTATGTTATGGGAGGAAAGTGAAATTCTTATTTTTGAAATGTTAACCAAAAATGTTAGTGCATTTTTATATGTTTGCTTTGATATATAATCAACGACAATTGTTCATTTGAATTTTCAATATTATGTGACATTATTTAGTACATAATTTAGATAATTATGTTAGAATTCATAGTAATTTTTTTTTTCTGATAAATTTGTCTAATTACGATAAATATTTTAATAATTTAATATGTCAAATTTTTTGACACCACATAAAATTTTAAGCCAGCTCCGCCACTGAAGAAGTGGATGTTCATTAGAGAAAACTTTCCTGAATATGATAGAAGCAAGAACCTTTTTTTGTGACTTTGGTTATATTTTCGATTTTGAGATGGCAACTTGCAACCAATCAAAGCCAATCCTTCATGTGAAATGACAAGGATTAAAGAGACTTTTCACTTCTAGCTAGCTGCTGCGCTTTAATTTGATGCCCCACCCCACGCACGAATATGATAAATACAACATAGATGAGGTGCAGTGATACAATCCTTCCACTTTTGTGATATGTATTTTACGTTACGATTCATTGTACCCAAAAAAATAATTAAAATGAACAGCGTTTTATATAGTCATTTTTGTCGTAGTATATATATATATATATATATATATATATATATATATATATATAATTAATAAGGAATATATTTTGTCATGTTCCAACAAATTGTCTTATGCAACCCGTAAAAAAATGGATAAGATCAACTAAGGAGAAGAAAAAGAAAAAAGTGAGTCTCATCCACTTTTTGTGTGTGTATGAGAGAATTTTGTCTCATGCAATATGAAAAACATATTTTTTATAAAAGATAGATATATTAGTCAAGAGCTTTATTAATCTCATGTTGTATGGGTGTGCCCACTCACTTATAAAAAATAAAAATAAAAATTGAACTACATGAAACTCAATGGATATGTAGGAAAGAAAGTTAGTCTCCGACAACATGAGAGTAGTTCTTCCCGTTAATCAAATAAGTGAATTTTGCTAATGGCTTATGGACAGAAATAAATGCCACAACTTGATAATTTTGATAAGAGTTAGTGGTGGTGACAAACATATATGTCCTCATGCATGCTATGTTTGCTTAACATTTATTAAAGTGATCAAACTGTGACATAAATAAATGCATGATTACATTTGACTCCATTCGATTTGTTTAGGAGCATCATGAAGATATTATTGCAACTTACATTTTAATCTTTGACTTAATTACCCAACACAAGTGTGGGATTAATTAGATCACATTTGCATGATAATGAACAAACATTATGCATGAACATTAAGCTTGGTTTTCCCCTCCCAATTAAAGGCAGTGTCTAACAACAGAATTGCACCGAAAACAAAACCATCCAACATTACCAGTAGGCTGGTCCATATAACAAGGCTCACAACAAGTTCCAGAGACAAATTAATTGTACAGTGGTCACAGGTCACACAAACATTTCATTTATTGTTCAAGCTTCACAAGTTTTGACCAAGGTTGCGTTATTTCAAAGGCATGCATGTTGCTCGCCCACTTTCCTAATTCATGTCGCCTTCCCTCTCCTTTGGTCCCATTTACAAACTGAGAGAAAATGAGGCCCTGAGTTTCTTAGGATTAATTAAATATAGATAGCAATTTATGTTGGGAAAACTCGGTTCCCTCAGATCGGCTCAGGGGCCTTTGTGCGGAAGTCAATCAACAAGATCCTGATCTCGGATCTCGACAATACCTCGGCCTGAACTTCACCAGGTCAGGCAGCGCAGCGGAAAAATCAAAACGTAAACACAGGAGAGAGAGAAGAAGAACACAACCAGATTTAACGTGGGAAAACCTTCTTGAATGAAGAAGTAAAAACCCGCGGGACCTAGTCCAGATCAGAAATCCACTATGAAAATAATGGTTACAAATAATCAAATACATCAATGTGGTGGTTAACTCAACCTCTCCAACAATGGTGATAATCAAACTACCCTAGAGATGTTTCACTCAAACTCTCTCTAGAGATCTCTCAAATGCAAAGCATAAAGCTTTACTCAAACAATCAAATAATTTTTCTCTCAAATTTGTTCTCTCAAATCTGACATCTCAAATCTAACCTAGCCTCCACCCACAACTAATGAGTATATAGAGGAGGTGGAAATTAGGGTTAGGGTTTTTAGAAAACCCCTCAAATGGGCTTGGGCTTAGCATTGAAGGAGGAAGCCCAACAAATCTCCCCCTCCGACTTCAATGCGTCGGCTTCAGCATCAACCCGGCTCATTCGCAGCAGTCTTCAAATTTTCTTGCTGGAACCGGCTTTGTCATCATGTCGGACCAATTTTGGTCAGTGTGCACCTTGACGAGTTCGAGCTCACCACCTTCCACCACATCCCGGATCCAGTGATACCTCACATCAATATTCTTAGTGCGGGAGTGATAGGTCGAATTCTTCGCAAGATGGATTGCGCTTTGATTGTCACAACCCAGCTCGTACTTGTCTTGATCATGGCCGAGTTCCATGAGGAACTTCTTCATCCACAGCATCTCTTTGCTTGCCTCAGTAGCGGCAATGTACTCAGCCTCAGTTGTCGATAGTGCAACACATTTCTGAAGTCTTGATTGCCAAGAGACAGCTCCTCCGGCAAATCTCATCAAATATCCTGTAGTCGACTTCCTCGAGTCGGCGTCTCCCCCTAAATCAGAATCCGAGTAGCCTTGCAACTCGGCTTGGCCTTCTCCAAATCGGAGACATAAGTCGGTCGTACCTCGGAGGTACTTGAAGATCCACTTCACTGCTTCCCAGTGCTCTTTGCCGGGGTTTGACAAATACCGGCTTACCATTCCAACAGCATACGCCAAGTCGGGTCTAGTGCAAACCATTGCATACATCAAGCTTCCGACGGCGGATTGGTAAGGGACCTTCATCATCTCATCTTTGTCTTCATCAGATCTCGGACATTGCTTTTGGTTTAGCTTTATGTGTCCGGCTAGGGGGGTGCTCACTGTTTTGGCTTTGTCCATGCTGAATCTCTTCAAAATCTTCTCAATATATTTCTCTTGACTCAGCCACAGTAGCTTCTTCTGTCTATCTCAGATAATCTCTATTCCGAGAATCCGCTTTGCAGGGCCGAGGTCCTTCATTGCGAAGGACGAGCTCAACGCCTTTTTCAGGGCAGCTATCCTCGATTTGTCTTTCCCTACAATAAGCATGTCGTCAACATATAACAACAAGATCAGAAAGTCTCCTGCCTCATACCTCTTCACAAATACGCAGTGGTCGGCTTCAGTCTTCTCAAACTTATAATCGGTCATGAATGATTCAAACTTCTTGTACCACTGCCGAGGTGCTTGCTTCAAGCCATAGAGGCTCTTCTTCAAACGACATACCAAGTCTTCTTGGTCTGGATCCTGGAATCCTTCAGGTTGCTCCATATATATTTCTTCTTCTAAGTCACCGTGAAGAAATGCCGTCTTCACGTCCATTTGTTCTACCTCGAGGTCCATCGAAGCCGCCATGGCTAACACGGTTCGGACCGAGGTCATTTTCACCACAGGAGAAAAAATCTCCTCAAAGTCAACTCCTTTCTTCTGATTGCAGCCTTTCACTACAATCCGGGCTTTGTATCTCGACTTTTGCCCGTTCTCTTCATTCTTAATCTTGTAGACCCATTTATTTTTCAAAGCTCGTCTTCCTTTTGGCAATTCGGTCAGCTCATAAGTCTGATTCTCGTGCAGAGACTTCATCTCGTCTTGCATTGCCTTTTCCCATTCTTCTTTCTCTGAGCTCGTCACAGCCTCATCATAACTCTGAGGCTCACCGTCTTCAGCAACAACGGTGTATTCATCAGATGGGTATCTCATAGAGGGTCTTCTTTCTCGAGTTGGATATCTCGGCTGTTCTTCAGCTTGAGGACCCAGTTCATCATTCTCATCCCGGATCTCATCATCAACTCGGACATCAGTGTCTTGGTCATCTTCAGCTTGTTGCTGGTCATCAATTTCTTCATTCTCTTGATTTTCTCCCCCTGCTTCAGCTCGGACAGAGGGACGGGTTCTTCATGTCTGACAGTAACCCGGACTTTGGGCTTCGAGATGTCATGAATGTTCTCATGCTCATGAAAGATCACATCTCGGCTTTTCACGATCTTCTTATTGATTGGATCCCAAAGTCGGAACCCGAACTCACTTCTCGGTGAACCAAGATAAATGCATTCTTTGGTCTTTGCATCAAGTTTGGCCCTTTCATCTTTAGGGATATGCACGAAAGCTCGGCATCCAAACACTTTCAGTTGATTGTAGGCCACTTTCTGACATGTCCAGACTTCTTATGGAATTTCTCCTTCAAGTGGCCGTGATGGTGACAGGTTGATCAAGTCAACAGCAGTTTTGACGGCTTCTCCCCAGAATGATTTCGGCAATCTGGCATTGGATAACATGCTTCGGACCTTCTCTTCAATAGTTCTGTTCATCCTCTCAGCAAGTCCATTACACTGTGGAGTCTTGGGGGCATCTTCTCAAATCGGATCCCGGCCGCTCTGCAGTATGCATCAAATGGGCCGCAATACTCACCACCGTTATCAGATCGGACCACCTTCAATTTCTTACCAGTCTCCCATTCAACCATAGCATGGAATTCTTTAAAGGATTGGAGTACCTGGTCTTTAGTCTTCAAAAAATATACCCACACTTTGCGGGAATGGTCATCAATAAATGAAACAAAGTACTGAGCTCCTCCAAGGGATCTTTCCGACATGGAGCAAACATCAGTATGGACGAGGTCAAGAATATTCCTTCGTCTTCTTGGTTGATCTGGTCTCACAAAAGAAACCTGGTGCTGCTTTCCAGCTAGGCAGTGCGTGCAACTCTCCAACGCTTGGCCTTTCAACCCAGTCAGTAATCCTTTCTTGTTCAGGATCTGTAGCCCTTTCTCGCTCATGTGGCCGAGGCGCTTGTGCCATAGCTCCAAGCTAGGTTCATCTCGAACAGAATTGGCTTCTCCGCCATTGATTTTTCCTTGCATCACGTACAAGGAGCCTTCCTTCTTACCTCGGGCCACGACCAAGTTTCCCTTGGCCAGCTTCCATCTCACACTACCGAAGTAGTTCACTAACCCGGCATCATCAAGTTTGCCTACCGAGATTAGGTTCAAACACATGTCAGGAACATGCCTTACATCTTTCAACACAAGTCGGCATCCGATATCTGTGGTCAAAGTTACATCACCGACACCAACAATCTTGCTGGTCACCTGATTTCCCATCTTCACGACTCCAAAATCACCACCTCGATAAGAGGAGAAAAAACCTTTGTGTGGAGTAACGTGGAAGGAGGCACCGGAGTCAACAATCCAGGTGCAATCATCATATGCAACATTCAAATAATTATCCTCACCGAGGAGGAATATCTCGGCATCCGGGTTGGCAGCCACCGCAGTGGTGCTCTTGTCTTCCCTCTTCTTGGGAATAATCTGATCCGGCTTCACAGAGTCGTTCTTCTCATCATTCTATAGGGTCCAGCAGTCTGGCTTCTTATGGCCTGTCTTTCCACAGTAAAAGCACTTCAACTCATATTTCGGCTTTGACCGACCTCTGGACTTGTCTCGTCTGTCACGACTTCTACCGCGGCTCTTACTTCTACCACGGGAGTCAGATTTCCCTTTGTTCTCAGCAACGTTGGCCTCAGACGTACTCGAAGTACCTCGTTCTCTTCTCCTGGATTCTTCTCCTGGATTCTTCTCCCAGGAGGCTGTCTGTCACGACATCCATCTTCAATTTTCCATCTGGAGTCGAGTTATTCAGGGTCACCACCAGAGTATCCCAGCTTTCTGGCAGCGAGCTCAACAGCAGCAATGCCTGCAATTCTTCATCAATTTTCATGTCAGCCTTTGACAGCTGATTCACAATACCTTTGTAGGTGTTCAGGTGTTCAATCATGCTCATGTCGTCCTTGTATTCAAGCTTAACAAGTCGGCGAACCAGGTGTGCTTTGTTCCTGGGAGTCTTCTTCTGAATCATGGACTCTAATTTCGTCCACAACTCATACGCGTTCGTGAATTCAGACACGTGCTCAAAGAGGCTTTTATCAATATATTTCCTGATCGTGGCTACCGCCTTCCGACTCAGGATCTCCCACTCCTTATCTGTCTTGCCTGCCGGTCTCTCATCAAGGATAATGGGCTCATGCAAATCTTTGCAGTAGAGATGATCTTCCATCATCGGTCTCCAATATGTGAAATTATCTGCGGTCAACTTGAACATATCTCCATCATGAGTTATGCCACTGGTCTCCATCTCGTCTCCCTCAGAACCCGTCGAACTCGGGCTCTGATACCACTGTTGGGAAAACTCATCGGCTCAGGGGCCTTTGTGCGAAAGTCAATCAACAAGATCCTGATCTCGGATCTCGACAATACCTCGGCCTGAACTTCACCAGGTCAGGCAGCGCAGCGGAAAAATCAAAACGTAAACACAGGAGAGAGAGAGAAGAAGAACACAACCAAATTTAACGTGGGAAAACCTTCTTGAATGAAGAAGTAAAAACCCACGGGACCTAGTCCAGATCAGAAATCCACTATGAAAATAATGGTTACAAATAATCAAATACATCAATGTGGTGGTTAACTCAACCTCTCCAACAATGGTGATAATCAAACTACCCTAGAGATGTTTCACTCAAACTCTCTCTAGAGATCTCTCAAATGCAAAGCATAAAGCTTTACTCAAACAATCAAATAATTTTTCTCTCAAATTTGTTCTCTCAAATCTGACATCTCAAATCTAACCTAGCCTCCACCCACAACTAATGAGTATATATAGAGGAGGTGGAAATTAGGGTTAGGATTTTTAGGAAACCCCTCAAATGGGCTTGGGCTTAGCATTGAAGGAGGAAGCCCAACAATTTAAAATCAAACGAACATGTTATTCCCTGCACCGACAATAGTAATGTGAATTAAACCAATCATTTTTTTTTTAATTTTGAAAACAGATCAATTTCCTTCTAATTAAATAACCAAATCAAAAGAAAAACAATCTTAATTAACAACAAAATTTTCCTAGATGCAATAATAAAAGCATCATTAATAGATATAAGTGATTATTTATATCAACCTAACAAGTTTATAAAAACAACAATAACTAGAAATCTAAATAACTTTAAGTATGTAAATCAAATAAAATATACATACAATTATATGAGTTTAGTTTAGTTTGATTTAATTCTGTTCAGTTTAATAAATGAAAATTTAAAAATAACTGAATTGATCAAACTTTCCAAAAATAAGAAATTGAAACAAAACCAAACATAATCGTTTCAATTTTTCAGTACCATTTTTTTTATATATATATATAGTATAGATTGTTTTGTTCAGCTATGAATATCCGTACCATATTGATGTATTTGACCCATGTTGGTTATGTAATTCAATATAGAAAGCCTAACAACTCGATCCTGAGTGGATTTTAAATATTTTTGTCGATTTTATTACACACCAAAAATAGTCACGGTGCTCAAAATAGGTGTTCAGCGATACAACTTGATACACTTAAGACTATTTATATTATGAGGGAAGACTATCATACAATTATTCGAAGCCATAAGAAAGTCAGCCTCACTCATCCTTTGCTGAATGCATGCCTATAATATATACATTGTGTTATGGAATATTATCCGTATCTAAACTACTCACTTAAGAATCTATCAAAGGATAAATCCTCTATTATCCTAACAACATCAAACAGCAAAGATACTTAGGATAGAAACCTTATTTCAACAGAAAGGAAGCTGAGTCCTACTACAACTGGGAGTTCTACACAAACCCTAGAGGTAACTCTTATAAATAAGAGGCTAAAGACCCTAGGTATACACTTTTGACTTTTTTACTATTGCTGCCCACACTGTGCACACACCCACGTCTTGACTATAAGCCTATTGCTCGTGCGCAGTGATTGGGACATTGGCTATAAGCCGAATACATACATGATTCTACGGTATCTCTGAGCACATACCATACGGTATAGCAATACGGTCTTTCCAGGACCTAACATTGGCGCCGTCTGTGGGGACGATAAATTTTGATTCCCATCCCACGATGACGAACACTCATTCGACGTCTGTAAGAACCTGCACCGTTAATTAAGGAAGTTAATTAATTAATTATGTGAAATTAGGAAATAATTCCATAATTGATCCTAATAATTATGAGAAGGCTTGTATAATTATGGTAAGTGATTAATAATGTTGAAAGTCGCTTTTCTGACGAAAAGTGCAGATACCGGTTCTGCTCACGGTATAAATGAGAAGGCTTGTATAATTATGGTAAGTGATTAATAATTATGAGAAGGCTTGTATAATTCTGGGAATTTCGAGACAGTGTCTGTACTGTTCATCCAGGACTGAGTTATGGGTTTGTGGACCCTAGATTGAGGAAGTGGGACTTCTGTATTAATTAATGTAAGTCAGAATCTAAGTGATTAAGGGCTCGTGGCTTTGTTAGAAGCCTAAAGACATGAAACGTAAAGTAAAGGTGTTATCTTTTATCTTATGCTTGTTGAGTATGGATATTGATATGTTGATTGGTCCGAAACATATTGTGATTCTGCTGTGTTTGGACTTTGAGCTTGTGTGGACTCTTGGCATTGGATAGTTAGCTTGCAAGGTAAGCTTTCGTGTCCTCGGTCTAGCCATTGTGTGGTTCAACCATCCCCATGAGGGAATGGTTTATATGCATGCTGTGTTACATGCTTTGATATTTGAAATGCTTTTGAGCTGATATGTGCAATGGCTTATGATATGTATGTGGTGTTCACCCTATGAGATGTGATCCTAAGGGTAGGTACGGCAGGGCGCGTACTGTGTGGGTTGTAACACCCCGTGTATACCCGGTTTGTTAACATATCATCGTATTAAGCTGCGCTTAATTAAAAATTTGCGGAATATCTTTTTCTTTTCAATAATGATGTCATTATACTTAGCCGAGTTGATTACTTAGTCAATTTTATAAAATATCGCCTGTATGTAAATTGCAAATAGACATCTAACTGAAATACCTCAAATATATATAAAGTGAGTATCTATGTCCTGAATCTACTACACATAGTGCGGACAATATCCTGGTACATTAATACAACTACAAATTAAACAAGACAATAAACAAGTCTACGTGGCATGGACAATTCCCATGCTCACCAAATCAACAGCATAACCAACAAAGTCTCAACAGAGAAATCCATAAACTGAAGCTAAAAACATAAGACAGTAAACAGGATCCAACATCCAAACATAACAGCATATCAGCAAAGCAGCATAAACATGCAACATCTATCAGCTAAGCTCTGGCCTTCTGCCACTAGAGGTCTCAACCCCCGCATTACCTGAACCTGAAATAAGCATTCCCCAAACGTGGGGTGAGATCTCTAAACAGAAATCTCAGTAAGACAAGGGGTCCTCAAGGATCTTCCACCCCAAGCTCACTTACATGTGCAATATAAGTTCTAAAAGCAGTAATCCAATATAAGTTCTCAAAACTCAATGTAGTGCAACAGATATTCGTGCCATGTGTGTCAATACTATTCTACTGGCCAGAGAAATGCAGGAATACGTCTATTACCTACAGATAGTACAAGGAACACTGCTTGCACCTCACCCATAGCCTCACCATATTGTATGTACTATATACTCAGGCTTACCGTATAAGTGAAAAACCATATGCATATCATAAAGGCACTAGCATATAACAGCTCAACAACATTTCCAAAACATCAAAAGCATGTAACACAGCATGCATATAACCATACCCCCATGAGACATGGTGGAACCACAACATGGCTAAACCGAGGACACGAAAGCTTACCTTGCAAGCTCCCTATCCAATGCCAAGAGTCCACACAGCTCAAGTCCAACACACAGCATATCACAATCTGATTAGGACCAGCAAGCATATCAACACTCATAGCTCATAAGCATAAACATAAAGACTACGTTTTCCTCTTACGATTTATGTCTTAAGGCTTTACACAAAGCCATAAGCCCTTAACCACTTGATTCTGACTTAGTTTGATTAAAACAGAAGTTCAACTTCATCAATCTAGGGTCCACAAACCCCCAATAGCCTACTGTATGAACAGTGCAGCTACTGTTCTTCGAAATCCCAGAATATCTGGATATTCGTGGGGGGCATATCCGGATATCAATATCTGGATATCTCTCTTCCAATATCCGGATATCCATATCGGATATTCAGATCCCCATATCCGGATATCAATATCCGGATATTCACAACAAAATATCCGGATATTTCGCGACAGAACCCAGATTCTGCATTTCGCGAAAATCCAAACCAAAGGTCCAACTTTTACCGATTACAGAAGCTTAAACATGCATTTCTAAGTGTGTTAAGCATTACCCAACGTTAGGTTAAGCATTTCTAAGTGTGTTAAGCTCATTACATGCATCAAGGTTCCATTTTTAACCAAAAACTCATGATCAAAGGTTAGGCAACTCACCAATGGTTCAAACTCAGAAATGAAAGGTTGATCCTTTGAACAACAAAAGGGCTCCTTGAAGCTCAAAGTGCCAACACAAGGCTTCCCATAACCCAAACAACCAAGTCAGCCCTCAAAACCACTCCCTAACAGTGGCTGAACACTCCCCAAGGTCACTCTCCACACTCACAAGACACCCACTTAAGTGTTTACAAGAAGAAAAGAGAAGAATCAAAGCAAAAGGTGCCAACTTGCTCAAGAAATGGTGTAGAGGCCAATGGAACAGTGACCAGCAGCTGACCAACCTCAAGACTCACCTAGGATCAAGAATTTTGGCTTAGGGTTTTGGGCCAACTAACGTATATATAGCGGTTTAAGTCATTAACACACACTATTAACTTTAATTGCTACGCTTAGCATTTTAATCCCAAACTCAAGATTCTTAACCTACTCAATTTTACAAGAATTATCATATTTTTATTTTATTTTTCGGAGCACCTTTCCGGTACGCGCTTTTCATAGCCAGTATCTGTTTCTGGCATCAGTTCTCATTATTTTAACTTGAAACTCGTTTTACCAGTCCTATATATTATTCTAGGAATTATCATGCACTCATTATAATTTTTCGGGATACTTTTTTGGTACGCATTTATACCGACTAGCAGAAAAGGTATCTGCACTTTTCTTCCGAAAAGCGACTTTCAGCATTCTTAATCACTTATCATACTTAATTAAGCCTCATAATAATTATTAGGGTCAATTATGGAATTATTTCCTAATTTCACATATATAATCAATTAATTTCCTTAATTAATGGTGCAAGTTCTTACATTCACCCCAGCTTTTTAGGATTTTGTCCTCAAAATCAGAAACATATCTGTCTCGAAACTCGGGGTACTGCCGGAGAAGCTCGTCCTCACGCTCCCAAGTACACTCCTCAGGAGTTCTTCCAGTCCACTGCACTTTGACCATCGAAATGATCTTGCTCATCAGCTGCTTCTCGCCATGATCGAGAATCTTTAGTGGTCCGACGGGAGTCTTTAGGTTCTCCTGAACCTCCACATCATCAAGTTGCACCACATGCGAAGGATCTGCTATGTACTTCCGAAGCTGAGACACGTGAAACACGTCGTGGATGTTGGCCAAGTTCGGAGGCAAGGCAAGCCGGTAGGCAACAGGTTCTACTCTACAAAGAATTTGGTATGGCCCAATGTATCGCGAGCTCAGCTTCTCACTCCGAGTGCCCGACCAACACCGGTGACAGGTGAAAGTCTCACAAACACGTGCTCACCCTCACTGAACTCCAGTGGACGATGCTTGACATCATAGTAGCTCTTCTGGCGATTCTGCGCCTGCTTCAACTTTTCTCTGATCATCTGGATCTGCTGGGTGGTATCTTGGACAAAGTCCAAGCCAAAAAGCTCCTTGTCTCCAACCTCAGACCAACAGGTAGGAGTCTGACACCTCCTACCATACAGTGCTTCGTAGGGCGCCATGCCTAGTCTAGCATGAAAGCTGTTGTTGTACGAAAACTCAACCAACGGAAGGTACCTATCCCATGCCGAGCCCTGCTCCAACGTGCAAGCCCGCAACATGTCCTCCAAGGTCTGGATGGTCCTCTCAGTCTGTCCATCAGTCTGAGGGTGATTGCGGTACTCAATCTCAACTGCGTACCAAAAGCCTCCTGCAGTGCCTCCCAGAATCGAGATGTGAACTTCGGGTCCTTATCACTAATGATACTCTCGGGCACCTCGTGAAGCCTCACAATCTCGCGAACATAAAGCTTGGCCAACTACTCTGTAGTGAAGCTCACCTTCACTGGAAGAAAATGGGCAGACTTCGTCAGTCTGTCCACAATGACCCAGATAGAGTCACAACTCGCCTGCGTCTTAGGCAATCCCACCACGAAATCCATGAAAATACTTTCCCACTTCCACTGTGGTACTTTAAGAGGTTGGAGCTCACCGGACGGTTTCTGATGCTCGATCTTCACCTTCTGGCAAACCAAACACTTAGACACAAAAATAGCAACATCCTTCTTCATTCTCGGCCACCAGAAGTTCTTCTTCAAGTCTTGATACATTTTAGTAGCACCAGGGTGAATAGAAAATTGGCCCTTATGGGCCTCTGCCATAACCTCTACGGTCAACGGACCTCGAGGAACCACGATCCTCTGCTGAAACAAGAGAAGTCCATCTTCATTCCAAGACACACCGTCTTGGTTCTTCACATAATCCAGACACTCTCTCTGAACTTGTGCCTCTTTGATCTTTTCTAACAGCTCATTCACAACGTATGTTGCTTCCATCTTGAGAAGTGCACTCCCACACGGAGCGGTCACTACCAGGTTTCGGAACTTCTCAACCACATCAAAATTACCAAGTAACAAATTGGATGAGCTACCGGGTTTCCGGCTCAAAGCATCAGCTACCACATTGGCCTTGCCAGGATGGTACTTCAACTCGAATTCGTAATCCTTAAGGAACTTCATCCATCTCCTCTGCCTCATGTTTAACTCCTTCTGGTCGAAAAGATACTTCAAACTCTTGTGGTCACTGAACACCACAAACTTCAAACCAAAAAGATAATGCCCCCAAATCTTGAAAGCAAACACAATAGCAACCAACTCCAAATCATGAGTAGGGTAGTTCTCCTCATCAGGCTTCAACTGCCTCGAAGCATAGGCAATCACTTTGCCCAACTGCATCAACACACAACCTAGCCTCTTCCCGGAGGCGTCGGTGTAAAGCTCAATCTCAAGCGCAGGATCAGGGAGGACCAACACAGGTGCAGTAATCAGTCTCTCCATCAACTCCTGAAAACAAACCTCACACTCGTGAGTCCACACAAATGGAGTCTTCTTCCGGGTAAGACGAGTCAAAGGGACAACCATCATGGAGAAACCCTTGATGAACCTCCGATAGTAACCTGCCAAACCCAGAAAGCTCCTCACTTCCTAACTGTCTTGGGCCTCTCCCAATCCAGCACGGCCTCGATCTTGTTCGGATCCACTGCAACTCCTTCAGCAAAAATAACATGCCCAAGAAACTTCACATATTTAAGCCAAAACTCACATTTAGAAGGCTTCGCATACAGCTTCTTCTCCTTTAGCACTTGCAGAACAATTCTCAAATGCTCCACATGCTCCTCCTCCGTCTTGGAGTAAATCAAAATATCGTCAATGAAGACGATCACAAACTGATCCAGGTACGGCTGGAAAATCCGGTTCATCTAATCCATGAACACAACACGTGCATTGGTGAGTCCAAACGCAATCACCAAATACTCAAAATGGTCGTATCTCGAATGAAATACGGTCTTTGGGATATCCTCCGGCTTCACCCGAATCTGATGGTATCCGGACCGGAGATCAATATTTGAATACACGAAAGCACCCCTAAGCTGATCCAACAGATCATCAATCCGAGGAAGGTGATACTTGTTCTTGATCGTCACGTTGTTCAGCTGCCTGTAGTCGGTGCACAATCGCATTGTCCCGTCCTTCTTCTTCTTCACAAAGATGACCGGTCCTCCCCAAGGAGACACTCTCGGTCGAATGAAATCTTTCACTGAAAAATCCTCAATATGCTTCTTCAGCTCAGCCAACTCCGGTGGCGACATCCGGTATGGAGCTAATGAAATAGGCCCCACACCAGGCAACAGATCAATGTAAAACTCTATCTCCCTCTGTGGCGGAAACTCAGGAATCTCCTCAGGAAACACCTCGAGGAATTCCCTCACCACAGGAACGCCAGTGATATCCTCTTGTGTCCCACTCACCAAACCTCCCAACATTACATAACCAAATGCCCCAGCTCTCAAGGCTCTCCTAGCCTGCAGCAAAGAAATGTACGGCGAGGAACTGGCTGTGGAATCACACGGAGACATCACCACACGCTTGGCACAACAATCAATCAATGCACAGTTCCTGGACAACCAATCCATGCCCAAAATAACCTCCAAGTTGGCCATCAGCAGTCCTATCAGATCTACCAAGAACTCACGGTCATCCCACTGAAACACGACATCTCGATGTACAGTGGTAGAGTCACACTTTTCTCCGGTGGCGGTAGTCACCCGCAACGGTGGAGAAAACACAGACATGGGCAACTCAAGCCCCACAGCAATCGGGGTTGCAACAAAAGAATGCGTAGCCCCAGAGTCAAACAAGACATCAACAGATGATGCACCAATAGTAACAGTACCTCTGACTAGGTTCTGAGCTCGATCCGACTGCTGACGATCCAGAGTATAAACAAGCCCAGAAGACGGTGGCACTGCCGGTGCCAAAGTAGGTGGAAGGGGAACCATCTGAAGTGGCACTGCTGCAATGCAGTAGCTCTCGCCTCGACGACGGACAATCTCTAGAGAAGTGGCCCTCCTTGCCACACTGAAAGCAAATCAACTGGCCGGTAGAACATGGCCCAAAATGAGTCTTCCCGCATCCCGAACACTTGAGAGCAGGAGGTCTCGCTGCACTCCCCTGAGCAGAAGTCCTCTTCAACTGATTCGACGCTTGCCGAGCCGCCATCTACTTTCCCTTGCCCTTGTTCCCAAACTTCCTGTCTCTCCAAGAAGTGGATCTACCAACTACCTTCGTCGCCTCAGCAACCTTGGCCCTCTTGGCCTTACTCGAGCTGTAGAAGTCCTCGATATCCCGACACTGTTGTACCAGTGTCCCAAAGTCTCTAGAAGCAGAACAAGCTAGGTAACCAGCAATATCCTCACTAAGTCCCCTGCGGAACTTAGCAACCAAGAAAGTCGGAGTAGGCCTTGCCATCCGGAAGTGTGCAAACTTCACCAGCTGGTTGAACTGGGTCAGGTATTCGTCAACAGACAACGAGCCCTGAACCAACCTGTCAAACTCCCCCTGCTTCCTCTCCTGAGCATCGTAAGGGAAATACTGACCCAGAAAGCAATGCTCGAAGAATGGCCACGTCATCACATGGCCCTACATCTCGAAGACATGAGAAATGTTCGTCCACCACTCATGGGCATCGCCCTCCAGCATGTAGGTAGCGAACATCAACTTCTATGGATCAGTACACTGCATGACCCAAAAAATATTATCAAACGTCTGTAGCCAACGCGCCGCAGCAACAGGATCATAAGATCCAACAAAGGTAGGTGGCTTATGCTTACGAAAAGCATTCAGCTGGCGATCGATCTCATCTCGATCCTCAACAAAAACAGGGACGGTCTACATGGCCCCCGTAAGGTGACTGCCATCATCCATCTGACTCTGACTATCGTCCTGCAGACTGGAAGGAGGCGGTGGCGGTGGAGGTGGTGGCGGAGGAAACTGGCCAATAGCAGGACCAACCCTCAACTCCTTTAACATGACTCTCATCATCGTCATGTTAGCCAAACGGTTGGCCTCCAACACATCCTCAGTGGACTTCCTGTTCGCCTCTCTGACGGCGTCCAACATGGCCTGGTTTTCCATTCTCATGGCCTCTTGTTCAGCTTGTCGGGCCGCCTGCATCTCAGCCAATGCAGCCAGGACCGGGTCGGGTTGACCCTCATCAGTCTCTCGTGTTCTCCTGGATCCCACCATGACTTTGCACAAGTTACACAATTTTTGAGTTGATCAGGCCCACGCAAAGTGATCACATATGCATCATCGTAATACAAACCAACGGAACAAACAGATAAGACAGACACAACCAAACATTCTAATTATTGCAATACATATAGGCTTTTCCCTCGAACCATTGCTCTGATACCATAAAATGTAACACCCCGTGTATACCCGGTTTGTTAACATATCATCGTATTAAGCTGCGCTTAATTAAAAATTTGCAAAAAATATATTTTTCTTTTCAATAATGACGTCATTATACTTAGCCAAGTTGATTACTTCGTCAATTTCATAAAATATCGCCTGTATGTAAATTGCAAATAGACATCTAACTGAAATACCTCAAATATAGATAAAGTGAGTATCTATGTCCCAGATCTACTACACAGAGTCCGGACAATATCCTGGTACACTAATACAACTCCAAATTAAACAAGACAATAAACAAGTCTACGTGGCATTGACAATTCCCATGCTCACCAAATCAACAGCATAACCAACAAAGTCTCAACAGAGAAATCCATAAACTGAAGTTAAAAGCCTAAGACAGTAAACAAGATCCAACATCCAATCATAACAGCATATCAGCAAAGCAGAATAAACATGTAATATCTATCAGCTAAGCTCTGGCCTTCTGCCACTAGAGGTCTCAACCCCCGCATTACCTGAACCTGAAATAAGCATTCCCCAAACGTGGGGTGAGATCTCTAAACAGAAATCTCAGTAAGACAAGGGGTCCTCAAGGATCTTCCACCCCAAGCTCACTTACATGTGCAATATAAGTTCTAAAAGCAGTAATCCAATATAAGTTCTCAAAACTCAATGCAGTGCAACAGATATTCGTGCCATGAGTGTCAATACTATTCTACTGGCCAGAGAAATGCAGGAATACGTCTATTACCTACAGATAGTACAAGGAACACTGCTTGCACCTCACCCACAGCCTCACCATATTGTATGTACTACATACTCAGGCTTACCGTATAGGTGGAACACCACATGCATATCATAAAGACACTAGCATATAACAACTCAACAGCATTTCCAAAACATCAAAAGCATGTAACACAGCATGCATATAACCATACCCCTATGAGATATGGTGGAACCACAACATGGCTAAACCGAGGACACGAAAGCTTACCTTACAAGCTCCCTATCCAATGCCAAGAGTCCACACAGCTCAAGTCCAACACACAACAGATCACAATCTGATTAGGACCAGCAAGCATATCAATACTCATAGCTCATAAGCATAAACATAAAGACTGTGTTTTCCTCTTACGATTTATGTTTTAAGGCTTCACACAAAGCCATAAGCCCTTAAACACTTGATTCTGACTTAGTTTGATTAAAACAGAAGTTCAACTTCATCAATCTAGGATCCACAAACCCCCAATAGCCTACTGTATGAACAATGCAGCTACTGTTCTTCGAAATCCCAGAATATCCGGATATTCGTCGGGGGCATATCCGGATATCAATATTCGGATATCTCTCTTCCAATATCCGGATATTAATATCCGGATATTCAGATCCCCATATCCGGATATCAATATCCGGATACCCATATCCGGATATCAATATCCGAATATTTCGCGACAGAACCCAGATTCTGCATTTCGCGAAAATCCAAACCAAAGGTCCAACTTTTACCGATTACAGAAGCTTAAACATGCATTTCTAAGTGTGTTAAGCATTACCCAACGTTAGGTTAAGCATTTTAAGTGTGTTAAGCTCATTACATGCATCAAGGTTCCATTTTTAACCAAAAACTCATGATCAAAGGTTAGGCAACTCACCAATGGTTCAAACTCAGAAATGAAAGGTTGATCCTTTGAACAACAAAAGGGCTCCTTGAAGCTCAAAGTGCCAACACAAGGCTTCCCATAACCCAACCAACCAAGTCAGCCCTCAAAACCACTCCCCAACAGTGGCTGAACACTCCCCAAGGTCACTCTCCACACTCACAAGACACCCACTCAAGTGTTTACAAGAAGAAAAGAGAAGAATCAAGGCAAAAGGTGCCAACTTGCTCAAGAAATGGTGAAGAAGGCCAATGGAACAATGACCAGCAGCTGACCAACCTCAAGACTCACCTAGGATCAGAATTTTGGCCTAGGGTTTTGGGCCAACTAATGTATATATAGCGATTTAAGTATTAACACACAATATTAACTTTAATTGCTACGCCTAGCATTTTAATCCCAAACTCAGGATTCTTAACCTACCCAATTTTACAAGAATTATGATATTTTTATTTTATTTTTTGAAGCACATTTTTGGTACGCGCTTTTCATAGCCAGTATCTGTTTCTGGCATCAGTTCTCATTATTTTAACTTGAAACTCGTTTTACCAGTCCTATATATTATTCTAGGAATTATCATGCACTCATTATAATTTTTCAGGATACTTTTTTGGTACGTATTTATACCGACTAGCAGAACCAGTATCTGCACTTTTCTTCCGAAAAGAGACTTTCAGCATTCTTAATCACTTATCATACTTAATTAAGCCTCATAATAATTATTAGGGTCAATTATGGAATTATTTCCTAATTTCTCGTATATAATCAATTAATTTTCTTAATTAACGGTGCGGGTTCTTACATGGGTAATAGACGTATTCCTACACTTCTTTGGCCAGTAGAATAGTATTGACACACATGACATGATTATCTGCTGCATTGCACTGATTTGGAAATGATATTGTTAAACTACCTTTGGAACTTATATTGCACATGTAAGTTAGCTTGGAGTGGAAGATCCTTGAGGACCCCTTGTCTTACTGAGATTTCTTGTTTAGAGATCTCACCCCACGTCTGGGGACGCTTATTTCAAGTTCAGGTAATTTGGGGGCTGATGCCTCTGGCGGCAGGAGGCCGGAGCTTAGCTGATATTGTTGTTTATATGCTGTCATGTTTGGATGCTGGATTATACCTGCTGATGATATGCTATTAGCTTGTTATTATTATGATGTTGTTGTTGAGACTTGGTTGGGTGTGTTGCTGTATTTGGCGAGCATGGGGTTTGTCCATGCCGCTTTGATGTTAGTACCTTTGAGCTTGAGTTGTATAACCTATTAGGGTTGTCCAGTCTACGTGTTGTAGTTCCGTGAATAAAGACATATTTGATGTTATTTAATTAATGAGGTATTTCAGTTAGCTGTCTTTTGCAATTTACATACAGGCAATGTTTTGGAAAATGATTAAGTAACCAAGTTGGTAGTGAATAATGACGTCATAATTGAAAAGAAAAAGATATTCCGCATTTTTAATTAACCGCAACTTAATACAATGATATGATAACATATCGGATATATACGGGGTGTTACATTTTATGGTATCAGAGCAATGGTTCGAGGGAAAAGCTTGTATGTATTGCAATAACTAGGATGCTTAGTTGTGTCTGTCTTGTGTGTTTGCTCCGTTGAGTTTTATTATGATGATACATATGTGATCACATTGCGTGGGCCTGATCAACTCATAATTTGTGTAACTTGTGCAGAGTCTTGGTAAGGCCCGGGAGAACCGGCGAGACTGTTGAGGGTCAACCCGACCTAATCCTGACTGCATTGGCTGAGATGCAGGAGGCCACTAGATTGACCAATGTGGCAATGATGGACGCCGCTCGGGAGGCGAACCAAAAGGCCACAGAGGATGCCCTTGAGGCGAACCGGCTAGCGAACATAACCATGATGAGGGTCATGTTGGAGGAGATGAGGGTTGGTCCTGCTATTGGCCAGTATCCTCCGCCACCACCTCCACTGCCACCACTGCCGCCGCCTCCACCTAGTGTTCAGGATGAGAGCCTGAGTCACATTGGTAGTGCTACTCATGTCACTGGGGTGATGGAACCCTTTATGGAGCCTGCTGAGGACCGTGACGTGATCGACCGTTGGTTGAATGTTTTCCGGAAGCATAAGCCACCTGCTTTTGATGGGTCTTATGACCCTATTGCTGCGGCGAGATGGTTGCAGGCGCTGGATAAGATCTTACGGGTCATGCAGTGTATTGACCCGCAGAAGTTGATGTTTGCAACATACATGCTGGAGGGCGATGCCCATGAGTGGTGGATGAACACCTCTCACGCTTTTGAGATGCATGGTCATGTTATGACATGGCCATTCTTCGAGGATTTCTTTCTGGGTCGGTACTTCCCGTATGATGCACAGGAGATAAAGCAGGGGGAGTTCGACAGGTTGGTGCAGGGCTCGTTGTCTGTTGACGAGTACCTGGCCAAGTTTAATGAACTTGTGAAGTTTGTACACTTTTGGATGGTATCGCCTACTCCGACGTTCTTGGCTGCTAAGTTCCGTAGGGGACTTAACGAGGAGATAGCTAATCGCCTTGCTGGAGCGACTTCGAGAGACTTCGGGACACTTGTGCAGCAGTGTCGGAACATCGAGGATGTCTGTATTACGAGTAAGGCGAAGAGGGCCAAGGTTGTTGAGACGAAGGGGACTGGTAGTTCCACTTCCACCTCCTGGAGAGATAGGAAGTTTGGTCCGAAAGGAAAAGGAAAACAGTTTGCGACTAGGCAGGCGCCTGGTAAGTTTAAGAGGACTTCTTCACAGCAGGGAAGTTTTATGAGGCCTCCTTCCACCCCTAGATGTTCGGGGTGCAGAAAGGAGCATGCAAGGCGTTGTGCTACAGGGCAGCTGATCTGTTTCCAGTGTGGCAAGGAGGGCCACTTTTCTAGAGATTGTCCATCGTCGACGGCGAGAGCTGCAACTGTTCAGGCAATTCTGTTGCAGATGGTTCCCTTGGCACCTGCTTCGGCAGCTGTAGTGCCACCTGCTACTGGACGTGTGTACACGTTGGATCGCCAGCAGTCGAATAGAGCTCTGAACCTTGTCAGAGGTACTGTGTATATTGGTGATTCATCTGTTGATGTTTTGTTTGATTCCGGGGCTACACATTCTTTTGTTGCAACCCCGATTGCTTTGGGACTTGAGTTGCCCAGTGCTGTGCTTTCTCCACCATTGCGGGTGACTACCGCCACCAGAGAAAAATGTGAGACCTCCACTATACATCAAGATGTCGTGTTTCAATGGGATGGTCGTGACTTCTCGGTAGATCTGATAGAATTGCCGATGGCTAATTTGGAAATCATCCTTGGCATGGATTGGTTGTCCAAGAATTGTGTTATGATTGACTGTTGTGCCAAGCGTTTGGTGATGTCTCCGTGTGATTCCACAGCCAGTTCCTCGCCGTACATTTCTTTGCTGCAGGCTAGGAGAGCCTTGAGAGCTGGGGAATTTGGTTATGTCATGTTGGGAGGTTTGGTGAGTGGGACACAGGAGGATATCACTGGCATTCCTGTGGTGAGGGAATTCCTCGAGGTGTTTCCTAAGGAGATTCCTGAGTTTCCTCCACAGAGGAAGATAGAGTTCTCCATTGATCTATTGCCGGGTGTGGGGCCTATTTCATTAGCTCCATACCGGATGTCGCAACTGGAGTTGGCTGAGCTGAAGAAGCATATTGAGGATCTTTCAGCGAAAGATTTCATTCGACTGAGAGTGTCTCCTTGAGGAGCACCGGTCATCTTTGTGAAAAAGAAGGACGGGACAATGCGATTGTGCACCGACTACAGGCAGCTGAACAAGGTGACGATCCAGAACAAGTATCCCCTTCCTCGGATTGATGATCTGTTGGATCAGCTTAGGGGTGCTTTCGTGTATTCAAAGATTGATCTCCGGTCCGGATACCATCAGATTCGGGTGAAGTCGGAGGATGTCCCAAAGACCACATTTCGTTCGAGATATGACCATTTTGAGTATTTGGTGATTCCGTTTGGACTCACCAATGCACCTGTTGTGTTCATGGATTATATGAACAGGATTTTCCAGCCGTATCTGGATCAGTTTGTGATCGTCTTCATTTACGACATTCTGATTTACTCCAAGACTAAGGAGGAGCATGCAGAGCATCTGAGGATTGTTCTGCAAGTGCTGAAGGAGAGAAAGCTTTATGCTAAGCCTTCAAAGTTTGAGTTTTGGCTCAAATCAGTCAAGTTTCTTGGGCATGTGATTTCAGCTGAAGAAGTTGCAGTGGATCCCAACAAGATCGAGGCTGTGCTAGATTGGGAGAGGCCCAAGACGGTTACAGAAGTTCGAAGTTTCTTGGGTTTGGCAGGTTACTAGTGGAGGTTCATCAAGGGCTTCTCCACGATGGTTCTCCCTTTGACTCGCCTTACCCGGAAGGAGACTTCATTTGTGTGGACTCACGAGTGTGAGGAGTGCTTTCAGGAGTTGAAGGAGAGATTGACGACTTCACCTGTGTTGATCCTTCCTGATCCTGAGGAGCAGTTTGAGCTTTACTGTGATGCTTCTGGAAAGGGGCTGGGCTGTGTTTTGATGCAGACTGGTAGAGCTGTTGCTTTTGCTTCGAGGCAGTTGAAGCCTCATGAGGAGAACTTCCCGACTCATGATTTGGAGTTGGCTGCGATTGTGTTTGCTTTCAAGATTTGGAGGCATTATCTGTTGGGTATGCAGTTTGCTGTGTTCAGTGACCACAAGAGCTTGAAGTATCTGTTTGATCAGAAGGAGCTGAACATGAGACAAAGATGATGGATGGAGTTTCTGAAAGACTACAACTTTGAGTTGAAGTACCATCCTGGCAAGGCCAATGTGATAGCTGATGCTCTGAGCCAGAAATCCGTGAGTTTATCCAGTTTGACGATGGGTGACTTTGATGTCATAGAGAAGTTTCGAGACCTGAAAGTGACTTCCTTGTTTGGGGGTGCACTTCTCGAGATGGAGACTGTGAGAGTCAAGAAAGAGCTTATGGAGACGATCCAATAGGCGCAAGTGCAGAGAGAGTGCCTTGATTACGTGGAGAACCAAGACGGTGTGTCTTGGAATGAGGATGGACTTCTATTGTTTCAGAAGTGGGTCGTGATTCCTCGAGGTTCGTTGACCGAAGAGGTTATGGAAGAGGCCCATAAGGGCTAGTTTACTGTCCACCCTGGTGCGACAAAGATGTATTAAGACTTGAAGAGGAATTTCTGGTGGCCAGGAATGAAGAAGGACATAGCTGTGTGTGTGTCCAAGTGTTTGATTTGCCAGAAGGTGAAGATAGAACATCAGAAGCCGTCTGGTAAGCTTCAACCTCTTGAAATTCCGGAATGGAAATGGAAGAGCATTTCCATGGACTTCGTTGTAGGTTTGCCGAAGACTCAGGTTGGCTGCGACTCTATATGGGTCATTGTGGACAGATTGACAAAGTCTGCCCATTTTCTTCCAGTGAAGGTGAGCTTCACTACAGAGCAGTTGGCCCAAATGTATGTTCACGAGATCGTGAGGCTTAACAGGATGCCCAAGAGTATCATCAGTGATAGGGCCCCGAAGTTCACATCTCGGTTCTGGGAGGCGTTGCAGGAAGCTTTTGGAACTCAGTTGAGACTGAGTACAACCTATCACCCTCAGAATGATGGACAGACTGAGCGGACCATCCAGACCTTGGAGGACATGTTGAGGGCTTGCACGTTGGAGCAGGGTTAAGCATGGGATAAGTACCTTCTGTTGGTTGAGTTTTCGTATAACAACAGTTTCCATGCTAGCCTAGGCATGGCACCCTACAAGGCGTTGTATGGTAGGATGTGTCGGACTCCTACCTGCTGGTCTAAGGTTGGAGATAAAGAGTTTTTTGGCTTGGACTTTGTCCAAGATACCACCCCGTAGATCCAGATGATCAGGGAAAAGCTGAAGCAGGCGCAGAATCGCCAGAAGAGTTATTACGATGTCAAGCATCGTCCACTGGAGTTCAGGGAGGGTGAGCACGTGTTTGTGAGACTTTCACCTGTCACCGGCGTTGGACGGGCACTCGGAGTGAGGAAGCTGAGCCCGCGGTTTATTGGGCCATACCAGATCCTTGGTAGAGTAGGACCTGTTGCCTACCGGCTTGCCTTGCCTCCGAACTTGGCCAACATCCACGACGTGTTTCACGTGTCTCAGCTTCGCAAGTATGTAGCAGATCATTCGCACGTGGTGCAACCGGATGATGTGGACGTTCGGGAGAACTTGAAAACTCCCGTCGGACCACTCAAGATTCTCGATCGTGGCGAGAAGCAGCTGAGGAGCAAGATTATTCCGATGGTCAAAGTGCAGTGGACAGGGAGAACTTCTGAGGAGTGTACTTGGGAGCGAGAGGACGAGCTTCTCCAGTAGTATCCCGACTTCCGAGACAAATATATTCTAATTTGGAGGACAAAATCCTAAAAAGGTGGGGTGAATGTAAGAACCTGTACCGTTAATTAAGGAAGTTAATTAATTAATTATGTGACATTAGGAAATAATTCCATAATTGACCCTAATAATTATGAGAGGTCTTGTATTATTATCGTAAGTGATTAATAATGTTGAAAGTCGCTTTTCTGACGAAAAGTGCAGATACCGGTTCTGCTCGCGGTATAAATGTGTACCGATGAAGTATCCCGGAAAATTATGAAAAGTGAGTATATGTTACTAGAATAATATTTAGGATTGTGATTTCCAGTTTCAAGTTAAAATAATGAGAATTGGTGCCAGAACTGATACTGGCTATGTAAAAGCGCATACCAGAAAGGTGAGACGAAAATAAAATAAAAATATGATAAATCTTGTAAAATTAAGTAGGTTCAGAATCCTAAGTTTGGGATTAAAATGCTAAGCGTAACATTTAGCGCTAATACAGTGCGATTAAGACTTAAGTGACTATATATAGCCTTGGCACATGATCCTAGGTTTATTCTTGAGCCTCCAGCATTGGAATTCTGAGTGTATGTGACCAGACACCTTCTCCCCTCCATTGTAGCTCCAAGAGAGCACCTTTCAACTTGGTTTCTTCACCAAAGTTGCTTATTAGAGGGTGCTCTAGCCTTGGGTGGGTAAGTGTTCTGTCATTTTTGAGTTGTGAGGGTTGTGGTGAGTGAGAAAGCTTCTGACTTGGTGGTTAGAGTTGTGTGAGCTTTTGGTGTTGGCACTTTGAGCTCCAAGGAGCCATCTTTGTTGTGAAAGGACCAAGCTTTGTTGGCATTTTCGTTCTCCTTGCAAGTCTGAATTTAGGAGCTGTTGTGAGAGCTCCAAGAGCACCTCTTGCTTCTGTTTTGAAGCCTTGGGTATGTTCCCTAACTTGATCATGAGTTTTAATGGGTTAAAGCTTGAGTCTTGGCATGTTATATGTTAAAATGAAGTAACCAACACGTATATGAACTTGTATGCCTAAAAATATATCCTTGGACGTTTTGTAATGGTAAAAGTTGGACCTTTAGAGTGATATCTCGCGAAATGCAGAAACTGCATTCTGTCCAAAATATCCGGGTATTGGGTTCTGTGATATCCGGATATTGATATTCGGATATGGGGTTCTGTGATATCCGGATATGGGGTTTTGTGATATCCGGATATATGTCCCCGACAAATATCCGAATATTCTGGGAATTTCGAGACAGTGTCTGTACTGTTCATCCAGGACTGAGTTATGGGTTTGTAGACCCTAGATTGAGGAAGTGGGACTTCTGTATTAATTAATGTAAGTCAGAATCTAAGTAATTAAGGGCTTGTGGCTTTGTTAGAAGCCTAAAGACATGAAACGTAAAGTAAAGGCGTTGTCTTTTATCTTATGCTTGTTGAGTATGGATATTGATATGTTGATTGGTCCGAAACAGATTGTGATTCTGCTGTGTTTGGACTTTGAGCTTGTGTGGACTCTTGGCATTGGATAGTTAGCTTGCAAGGTAAGCTTTCGTGTCCTCGATTTAGCCATTGTGTGGTTCCACCATACCCCATGAGGGAATGGTTTATATGCATGCTGTGTTACATGCTTTGATATTTGAAATGCTTTTGAGCTGATATGTGCAATGGCTTATGATATGTATGTGGTGTTCACCCGATGGGATGTGATCCTAAGGGTAGGTACGACAGCTTAGCTGATATTGCTGTTTATATGCTGTCATGTTTGGATGCTGAATTATACCTGCTGATGATATGCTATTAGCTTGTTATTATTATGATGCTGTTGTTGAGACTTTGTTGGTTGTGTTGCTGTATTTGGCGAGCATGGGGTTTGTCCATGCCGCTTTAATGTTAGTACCTTTGAGCTTGAGTTGTATAACCTATTATGGTTGTCTGGTCTACGTGTTGTAGTTCCGTGACTAGAGACATATTTGATGTTATTTAATTAATGAGGTATTTCAGTTAGCTGTCTTTTGCATTTTACATACAGACAATGTTTTGGAAAATGATTAAGTAATCAAGTTGGTAATGAATAATGATGTCATAATTGAAAAGAAAAGATTTTTCGCATTTTTAATTAAGCGCAGCTTAATACGATGATATGATAACATACCGGATATATACGGGGTGTTACAACGTCCAACACTGATCAACCGCCGCCGCACCAATCTGCCCTAAGATATCTCCAATCAACCGCGACTCCGGTTTTGGTGGATGTCCTAGTCGGAGAGGTCGGCACAGAAGTGCCACCCTTCAGGTCCCAGTCTAACACGGCGGCGGAGTCAGCACGCCCACCTCCGCAGAATGATCAGCCAGGAGGAGAGGGTCATGGGGCCAATATGGCCATGAATACCATCCTTCAAAGGATGCAAGAGATGGAGAACAGGTTCCTCGCTCAACAAAGGCTGAATGCCCGGAGGTTGGAGGCACTGGAAGCCGAGCTGCAGAACCAAAACACTGAAGGCCGAGCTGGAGGAGCAGGCAAGGCTGAAACTGGCAGGCCGCATCATCAGAACACGGCCACAACAGCTAGGAATGTGCAAAATCCTCGCCACGGAAATCACCAGGAGGGTGGAAGACAAGGCAACAACCATGGGGATAATTATCTCCATGATGAAGAGGCTAACGACAACCCATTTACTGAGAGGCTCATGAACTTGGAAATACCGCTGAGGTTCAAGAGTGCCAAGATACCCCCTATGACGGAAGTCAGGACCCAGACGCCCATCTGGAGGCGTTCAAAACCGAGATGCTCTTTAATGGGATAACTGGACCTATCAAGGCCAGAATATTTGCTACGACCTTAACAGGTCAGGCGATGGCATGGATAACCAGGTTTCCCAGGAACTCAATTGACTCATTTGAGGACCTAGCTCAAACTTTCTGGTTGAACTTCGCCACAAGTAAAGCTCTCCCCATGTCGGCCTACGCATTAGGGAGAATTCGGAAGAAGGAGAATGAATCACTGAGAAAGTACCTCGATCGATTCAAGGATGCTGCCCTCAAGGTTCGAAACCTAACTGAACTAGTCCACTTGCACTTGATCATTTCGGGATTATATGGGGATTCTCCACTTGCAAAATTCATCTATAAGAACCCGGTCAATTATCTGGAGGAATTTCGACGAAGGTCGGACAAATATATCGACGTTGAGGATATGCAGAAGGCTTATGGTGACTCAAGAAGGCAGAGTCCGAATCGCCGAAGTCCTAGCAAGAAAAATAAGGACAGAGATCAACGAGGGCCAAAGAAAGGATCTGACTCTCATGAAAAGAGGTCGTCCGAACGATATCCGAGGACTAGATACGACAACTACACACCATAGAATATGTCCATATCTCGGATATGGAAGGAAGTGGCTCAAACTGAGATGCGCAACGTCGAAAGACCTCGACCCCTTAAAAGAAAGAGCGGCTTGGACAGAAATAAGTATTGTGCTTTTCACGATCAAAATGGCCACATAACGGAAGATTGCTGGGATCTCCGAGATGCCATTGAGAAGCACATTAGAGAAGGAAAGCTGAAGAAATACATTATCCGAACTCAGGGCAAGAAAAATGGCAAGCGAAGGCAAAGAAGCCGGAACAGGAGCCATAGCTGGAAGAGGGAGGAGAGGAAAGATCGAGAACAAGACCACCCTCATAAGGGCAAGAAGCTCGAAGATAAAGAGGAGGAGTTCCAAGAGGCTGAATTTGAGTGCAATGTGATAAGTGGAGCCTTGGGTGGAGGAGAAGACGCTGCAAATTCTAGAAGAAAATACCTAAAGGAGGTCATGTTCGTTAGAGATAGACCGACCTTCAAAGGACGAGCCAAGAATCCCGCTCCCCCAAGGCTATTTTTTTACTGAATAGGACCTAGAAATGGTCATCCCCGGACATACTGATGGTCTGGTGATTACCAGGGTGCTAGTCAACTACCACGTTAAGAGGATCTTCCTTGATCACAGAAGCTCGGCCGACATCCTCTTTTAGGATGCTTTCCAGAAGATGAACTTAGATGAGCAAGACCTGAAGCCATGCGTCACCGAGCTGATTGGCTTTCCATCTCCCCCAAAGGGCTACATAGACCTGGAGCTGACCTTGGGAAATAAGGAAGCATTTCGAGATGAAAGAGTTCGATTTGTAGTAGTTGATGCATCATCCTCCTACAATGTAATCATATGCCGGCCTACGATCCATGAGTGGGACGTGTTGGTCTCCACTAAGCATCAAGCACTGAAGATGGTGGGATCAAAGAATGAGGTCATCACCATAAGAGGAGATCAGAGAGAATCTAGAGAATGTTATTATGAGATGTTAAGGATCATCCATGGAGGGTCATCATCTCCTCCTAGAATTAAAAATGGAAGCAAAGCCTCCATCAGAGACCAAATGGTATACCCATGTGGGAACCAAGTAAATCTGATTGAGTTAGACATGAGGGAGGAGCTCCAAGCACCTCGTCCGGAACCCCAGGGAGAGCTGGAGGATGTCAGTATTGAGGAGAACGACAAATGTCATACCAAGGTTGGGAAAGGGTTGGAGTCCGAGGTAAAAAAAGAACTAATCTCATTCTTGGGGGAATATTCTGATGTGTTTGCATGGAAGGCGTCGGATATTCTGGGGATATACCCAACCTTTTGCTGTCACAAACTGTCCATGTACCCCGGGTCAAAACCAGTCTCTCAAAAGAAGAGGAAAATGGGTCCTGACCGACGTCAGGCTTTGAACGAGCATGTGGACAAGCTGTTAGCAGCTGGCTTCATTAGAGAAATACAATACACCACATGGCTCTCCAACATAGTCATGGTGAAGAAACCCAGCGGGAAGCGGAGAATTTGTGTAGACTACACCGACCTCAATAAGATCTTCCCAAAGGATTCGTATCCCATGCCTAGCATAGATCAGCTAGTTGATAATTCATCAGAATTTCAGCTACTGTCTTTCATGGATGCATACTCTGGGTATAACCAAATCCTGCTGCACCCAGATGACCACGAGAAGACTGTATTCATCTCAGAGAAGGGAATCTTCTGTTACAATGTCATGACATTCGGCCTCAAGAATGCCGGGGCGTCCTATAAGAGGATGATGACCCGTGTCTTCCAGAATCAAATTGGAAGGAATATGGAGGTGTACATTGACGACATGATCGTCAAATCCATGCACATAACTACAGATGTAGCCGACCTAAAGGAGACCTTCGAGTAATTGAGAGCTCGGAGAATCAGATTGAACCCAGCCAAATGCACTTTCGGGGTACCTGCTGGGAAGTTCTTGGGCTTCATGCTCACCAATAGGGGAATTGAAGTCAACCCTGACAAATATAAGGCCGTCCTCGAAATGAAGCAACCAGAAAACAAAAAAGAAATCCAGCAGCTCACAGGTCGCCTGACGGCCTTAACCAGGTTTCTACCAAGGTCGGCAGAAAAAACCTTGCCTTTCTTCAAACTCCTAAAAAGGAGGCAAAATCCAGATGGGGGGAAGACTACAAAAGGGCATTTGAAGAAATAAAGAGATGCCTGGCCACCCCACCTGTGCTGTCAAAGCCAAAACCCGGAGAGACGTTGATTTTATATCTCTCGGTTGGTGAAGAGGCCATTAGCGCCGCCCTAGTAAGGGAGACTAACAAGGGACAACAACCGATATACTTTGTAGGGAGGACATTGCAAGGACCTGAACTTCGATATCAGAAGCTTGAAAAGGTGGCATTCGCCTTGCTTACCATGACACGAAGGCTCCAACCGTACTTCCAAGGGGATTGAGTGGTCGTAAGAACCAACCAGCCCATCAGGCAAGTATTACATAAGCCGGATCTAGCGGAGAGGATGATCAACTGGTTCGTTGAGCTCTTGGAGTTTGACATATCGTACGAACCTCGGCAGGAAATCAAGTCCCAAGAATTGGCCGATTTCGTCCTGGAATTTACCTCCTCCAAAGGAAAAGAAAAAGAGAATGAGGACCTTTGGACAATATACATCGACGGATCCTCAAACTCAAAGGGAAGTGGAGCTGGAGTAATAATAGAAAGCTCAGAGGGAGTGTCCATTGAACACTCACTCCACCTTGCATTTTCGACCTCAAATAATCAGGCCGAATATGAGGCCTTCATTGCAGGAATTGTGCAGGAAAAGGAGCACGGAGCAAGAAAGATCAAAATCCTCAGTGACTCACAGCTGGTAACTTCATAAGTCGAAGGGAAGTATCAAGCCAAGGGGCCCCTTATGATGAAGTATCTCCAACAAGTTAAGGAACTGTTGGCCGAATTCGAAGAGACGGTGGTCTAGTACATACCCCGAAATGAGAATAATAGAGTAGACATCCTGTCAAAGCTCGCCAGCTCGAAGGGAGCAGGAAATCATCGAACAGTGATACAGCAGAGCATCCCAAAACCGACTTGCATGATGGCCATAACTGAGAATGGGGACTGGAGAAGGCCAATAGTAGCCTACCTCGAGAAAGGAGCTCTTCCTGACGAGGTCCAGGAAGCCAAAAAATTCGTGAGGAACTCAGCTTGTTACACCATAGTAGAAGGGCAGCTCTACAAAAAGGGTTTCTATACACCTATGCTTAAATGCTTGAACAAAAATGAGGCTAAATATGCCTTGGCCGAGATCCATGAAGGCATTAATGGGCATCACATGGGTGGAAAAGCTCTAGCCAAGAAGACACTCATGGCAGGATATTACTGGCCTACTATGGAAATGGATGTGAATGAGCATGTCAAGAGATGCGAACAATGTCAGAAGCATGCACTCACCATTCATGCACCTCCTGAGGAACTGCAAACCATCACGACACCTTGGCCATTCTACAAGTGGGGGATGGACCTGCTAGGGCCCTTTACTACGGCCGAAGGACAACTCAAATAGCTGATAGTAGCAGTGGACTACTTCACCAAATGGATTGAGGCCGAACCACTCACCACCATAACCTTGGCCAGGATTCAGAGATTCTTTGAAAGAAACCTGATCAGCCGATTTGGAATTCCAGCCGAGATCATCACAGACAACACAATTCGCTGATAAGAAGTTCTAAGAGTTAATGGCTGACTTCAAGATCAAACATCGGTTCACGTCGGTGGAGCACCCTCAAACAAATGGACAAGTCGAATCAACTAATAAGGTGATCATCAATGGCCTCAAGAAAAGGTTATTTGATGCTAAAGGGAATTGGGTACAACAATTACACCTTATCCTATGGGGATATAGAACCAGTGCCCAATCCGCCACAGAGGAAACTCCCTTCAAGCTGACGTATGGATGTGAGGCTATGATCCCAGTCGAGATCGGAGAATCATCCTAGAGAAGAGTGCAAAGGGTGCAAGGAACTGAAGAAGAAAATAGTGAGGCATTGGCCGTAGAGCTAGACTTACTGGATGAAAGTAAGGAGAATGCCAGATATAGAAATATGATGGCCAAATGCCTGGTGATGACTAGGTTCAACAAGAAGATCAAACCTTGGTCGTTCCAGAACGGTGATTTGGTATTAAGGAGAGCAGACATCGGCAACAAAAATGCCAAAGATGGAAAGCTCGCCGCAAATTGGGAAGGCCCTTATAGAGTTAAGGAAAACCTGGGAAGAGGTGCCTACACACTGGAAACCATTTCCAAGAAGCCCGTCAAAAGAACTTGAAACGCGGTCAAGCTCAAGGCTTATTACAGCTAGGACTAAAGTCCGACTTCCGAGAAATTGTGAATAGATTTTATTCCTATACAAATAAAGACGAGCTTCAGAGCTCAGTCACTAGATAGATTTTATTTCGACGAAAATAAGACGAGCTCCTAAGCTCAGTCAGTAGGTAGATTTATTTCTAAGCAAATAAGACGAGCTATTAAGCCCAGTCATGTAAATAGATTTTAGTTAAATGCAAATAATATGTGCTTTGACCTCAAATTTTCATGCATATCGACTTCTATCCAAATAATGCAAGCCTCCGAGCTTAATGATCTAAAAAGGAATATTTTTTGTTGACGAACAAAGCTTATCCTAGATTGATCAAAACAATGTCGTAATTCGGCACAATTCCAAGTCAGTACGATAAAACGAGATCAGAATTGAACCCCAAGATAGATCAAACGGGTAGTAACTCAAAGCAACGATCTCGAAAACATAAACAACAATAAATTGCAAGTTAAAAAGATAAATTAAAGCAGCGAAAATGTTCATACAAATTTAAAAGGGGGGGTCACACCCCCAAAATATAATTACATCGTTAAAGTCGGTATACCGACCCCTTCACTCGGCTTCGGTTTCCTCCTCCTCATTGGACTCGGATCCTGGAGTTCCAGGAACGATGGCGCCGTCCTTCACGTCGTAAGAAACATCCATCCCGTCAGTAATGAGGCCAGGGTTTAGAACCTGGGCTTGAGCAATACAATTGGCAAAGGCCCCAGTGGCAGCATTCACGATCACAACTCGAGCCTCATCAAAGTCGGCTTGTAAATTTTGGATCTGAGCATCCTTGTCAGCCAAAGATTTAGAGAGGGCCTCCTTCTATGCTTGAAGTCATCTGCTCCAGCCCTGACCAGTTTCGAAGCCTTCTTCACTTCAGCCAGCTCTGAAGATAGTTCATGTACCTTCATCTCCAGCTCAGATTTAGATTTACCGAGCTCATCATGCTTCCCCAAAAGCTCCTCCACCTTAATAGTGAAGGACGAGTTGGAAGCAGTGGACAGATCGAGCCTTTGATCAAGATCTTGGAAGGACTAGAGCAAGGAAGCCGCATTTGAAGCATCCTCTTCCAGCCGAGCTATCACAGACCTTAGGTCAAAAGTCAGGGTCGAACCGCCCATAATTTGCTGAGGAGGCTTCAATGCAGCTCTAAGTCGGTCTGAAACTCCAACCTTCAACAGCTCCCCAGGTTCCAAGACAATCATGTCCCCTTGAGGAACATTGAGAGGAGGTGGGAGTGGAGATGATGAAGGAGTAAAATGAGGAGCAAAAACCTCGGTTAAAATCACCTCCTCACCCGCCGAACTGCCACCGGACACGACGTCGAGTCGCCGTTTCTTCAAGGTCTCAACCTCGAAGGAGGGGATTTCTATGGCCTTTCCCTTAGAAGTCTTCTTGGGTTTTGGCAGGAATTTCTTATATTCAGAGCTCGTCATACTAACTGCAAAAAGGAGCCAAACGGTCAGAATACAAGTTATAAGATATACCAAAAGTAAACCATGAAGAGAAATCACATACAGATCTCGCAAAGGAGATCTTCTCCAAATTTACATACAATCGAACTTAAATCGATAATGTCATATTCATCGGCATAATCGATCAGGACGGAAGCCGCCAATCTTTCTGAATCGAAAAGAGCTACTCCTAGGGTAGTATAATCCCTAAGACGCTTTTGATAGTGATTCTGCGTCCAATAGAGCTTGAACCAACTCGCCAAATCCCCTCCGTCTAACCATGACGAGGCAAACCTGGGGAGGGAATCAGATTGAGCTGCCACTTTGAAATAGGCATCCTTGAAGCCCTTGAAAGATTGGGAATAGGGGATAAAAATACCCCGATTTGGAGCACCACGAAGGGTAACCCAACCCTTTCTTTCTTTACCCGCGGCCCCAGTCCAGGATGTATATACATCAAATAAAAAGAAAAACAGACAAACTGTACAAGGAAGGCAGAGATATGCGCACATTTGCTCAAAACCTCGAATGAAAGCCTATGAATTGGGATGAAGCTGCGTAGGAGCAATCCGAAGTCGGCGGATCACAGAAATTTGAAATTCAGTAAGAGGAAACTGAATTCCTAACTTGGTATTCAGGTCTCGATAAAAATAAAAGAAATGAGGCTCGTCTTCATTGGGACTCGCACATACCGGACTATCACTTGCTGGGAGAATGTCAACCCTACTGGGGTTTCCAATTGGAAGTTGGGTTATTTCGGCAGGAGACATCGTAGAACGCATGTTGAGAATCTCGAGAAGAACCCAATTTCGGACGTCAGACTCTTCCATCATTGAAGTCCTGGAACACGAAGGCGGAGGGTCAGTATAAAAATCAGCCAAATCTGACCTTGCACTACCAAGATCAGACGGCAAAGAGCATGGACTCCAAGAAAAAAGGATGGAGCTGTCGGAACTACTGACGAGATCAACAAACGGCATCCGACTTGAAGTCGAATCATCGAGGGGGAGAAAAAGGGGTTTTGGACCTCAGAAAACCTAGCTCGGATGAAGAAGAGCTGGGAGAACTGTCACTTAACCCGAGAGGAGGGATCCGATCTAGAACAGATCTTGGACCTGGAGTAACCCAAGATGAAGGTAAAATGTAAGAAAGATGAACTGGATCAGGAGAGGAGTCAACCCAAGAGGAACTACAGGATTCGAAACCGAAGGTGGACCACCTCTACCAAAATTGAGTTGGGTTTAACGTTCCCCTCCACCTCTACCAAAAGGAGTTGTTGAAGCTTTTCCTCCTCAGTATATTCTTTACCATAAAACTAGTATTGTACTGATCGAGGCAGTTGCCTTACTATCTCCTCATCTCCCCCATCACCTCGGCCAGTAGCCGAAGTAGAAGATGGACCAGGAGTGTTCATCAGACAGACAAAAAGCGAAGAACCTCTCCTAAGTATGAAAAAAAAACTACAAGCCTAGACTACCAAATGAAAGAAGTGTAAACACTACTGGACTCAAAGACATAAAGGAATAGGAAGTACCTAAATATTGAGAAATGAGAAGAGAAAAATCAACCCTTTGAAGGTCATCGCGAAAAACCACACAAAGGGAACTGAGAAACTCGCTCAAAGAAAAATGCCCAGAAACAGAAATGCCCAAAGAAGGAAACACTCAGAAACAGAGACCGAAAATGTAAAAGTTGTGAGCAGACGCAAGAAGGAGAATTTAAAGGCAACCTCAACTTTGGGCGCAAAGGTGAAAGGGCTTCAAACGTTTGAGTGGCCGAGGAAAAAGGGGTAAAATACCAGCCACACGTTAAACCAAGATAATCATGACCTGGGGTTAAACCGTAAATTTGCTGACGCATACATTGAATAAACACAATCATGGCCTGCCAAAACTCAGTACGGCACCCGTTCCACGAAAAACCAACAGGGGCGCAACACGTGGAGCTCATAACCGTCAAGGTTATGCAGAAGGTCACGATGAAATGACAGGCATCAGGAACGACCTTATCCGAGGCATGATGGCCGAGATCTAAACCACGGCCTAATACGACAAAAAAGATTGTGCCAAAAGAAGCAGAAATTTTGAAATTTCCCATCGAGGGCACATAACGTCACAACCATGTCGAACATCGAAGTTATGCTCCATTTACCGACCTAACCGCAAGACCTCAATGTAGACAGGTCCAAGATAACACATAATCACCCCGGCATTCCGATCTTCGGAATACCGAGCTAGGGGGCAACTATTATGGAATATTATCCATATCTAAACTACTCACCTAAGAATCTATCAAAGGATAAATCCTCAATTATCCTAACAACATCAAACAACAAAGATACTCAGGATAGAAGCCTTATCTCAACAGAAAGGAAGCTGAATCCTACTACAACTGAGAGTTCTACACAAACTCTAGAGGTAACCCTTATAAATAAGAGGCTAAAAACCACAGGTATACACTTTTGACTTTTTTACTATAGCTGCCCACACTGTGCACACACCCACGTCTTGGCTATAAGTCTATTGCTCGTGCGCAGTGATTGGGACATTGGCTATAAGCCGAATACATACCTGATTCTACAGTATCTCTGAGCGCATACCATACGGTATAGCAATACGGTCTTTCCAGGACCTAACATATGGTTTCTTTACCAGTAATATTATTACTATACGAATGTATATAAATATGAGGTTAAAAGATAATCTTTGTAGTATACCTTGGAAATGACTTTTATATTATAGTCTGAAATTGCATGCAGGTGAGCCCTCTCTCATATTTACTTGAAATTTAGAGGCTATATAAACATCTAAATTTTAAGTCAAGACTCATCCTGAATTATGTAGACTTCCAACCCCTTAGAATGGCATTTAGCTTAAAATCATGCATTACTTTGATAGAAAAGAAACACGTGTAGATGAGCATTAATCTAATAAATGATATAGGCTACAACAACATATTTTGATCGTTATTTTAACCTTTTTAAGTTATATACACAACAAATGTTTTCAATTATCACCTTTGGATTCAAATGTCCAATACATATTATAGCCAATATTATATTGCATTATGTGTGCAATGCAATTCATCCCTGGCACTTCAATCCTCAAAACGTCTGAACCAGTCACTAATGGTTCTGGCAAGGATTCTAGTATCATTCAAAGAAAGAGATTTTAGCCCTTGGACAACAGCATCTGCTGGAGTATACAATTTACCCACTTGCCATCTTGGTTCCTGAGCTCCCAGTGTAACTGGCTAGTGATTAAAAATGAATCAAGACAAAATTCAAACGAACTGAGATATATAGCTTTCATAAGGAATGCAATCATCAGAGATTTTCAACATAAGTTTTCTTCTACACAACACAAAATCACACCTAATGTAATTAGAAAAAAAAGTCCTATAAAAAAGTTTGAAAATTCGTGCTTCCTCAAATCAAATAAGATTGTCAAAGTGATATTAAGATGGAGCACATATATGTATGAAATAATGTTCTTACCTATTCTTTTTTCTAAGCTAACAAACTTATGGGCATAATCGTAATTCTTCATCAGCTGCCCATGATAGGGTTATTCTCAGGGAATCTCTAATTTAGAGATTACTAGTGGAGTGTGTGCCATTCAAAAACTTAATAATAAAATAAAAGAAAGTAAATCAAGGAAAAATATTTAGAAGAAAATTTTCATTTTGATTTTTTCTAGACAAGTTATTTTTAAAGTGTTAATTACAAAATGAATATACTATCATGACAGGATTGAAGAGTTAAATCTATCAACTCCCAAAGCATATATCAAATACGGTTGAGATATATAAAATCATTAATGTAGTCTCACCCAAAAGCTTAAGTGTTTGGATTGAATTGGTTCTTTACACGGTATCAGAGCCTCGGTATACCGGATTCGATCCTCACCAACTCCACTTTTGTATATCATGGTTATCGATCTAATGTTGACTAGTGTGCGTTTCCCCGAGTTTCAGGATTAAATTTATTATCAATTAGAAAAATAAGTATAGTCTTATCGATGACCCAAACTAACTTGAAATATTCTTTGTCAGTACGGTTTGGGTTGACCATAAAAGAAAACCTTGTCATAAAATTCCACACAATCTCAAACGAACTATTCAATAAATAAATGTAAATAGTGCCGCCTAAGTAGGATCGAAATTAGCAATACACACCAAAACCATAGGAAAATTGTAATTATAAAGTGGTGAACATTCATCCAAGTATATCATGTAACTACAGACAATGTATAACCTCTCACATATCATGAAAAGACCAACAAAAAGTATATACGAAACATTCTTCAACCCATCTTTTACAAGCAAGCAATGTCTAAGTAATTAAACTCAACTGCAAGCTATGAAGCACCGACACTTCAAAAATCCTGATGTGTCGTGTCCGACACTTCCTGACACTCACTGACACTCTGACACCCATTGCAAAGACTCAAAAAAGGTTCAAAGGTTACATTATGTTGCATTTTGAGTTCCAACTATTAGGGGTTGGATTTTTTTGAGTTCAAAGTATTTTAATGGATTTTTTTCGGACAAAAAAATCCATTGATATTCGATTAGGTTTTTAATGGACTGAAAAAAAGTCACATGGTATTCGATTAGGATTTTAAAAGATTATTTTAGAGTCCATCCAAATCCGTTGGTATTCAATCAGGATTTAGAACAAAGGAAAAATAATCTTGTGGTATTCAAAAATCTGACGATTTTAATAGATTTTCTATTGGTGTGAATTTTGTGAGACTTTTTAGTGAGAAATATAAATATGATGTCTCTCTCACAATCTCATCCTAACCTCTAGGATTTCTTGAGATTTCTCTATTGCATTGTTTTCTTCTTCCTTTGATGGGTTAACCCGCTCAAAACCAGGTTCTGCCATAGGAGCTTTGTCAAAGTTCAAAAACAACAGATTTTTGAGCCATTTTCATCACAAAATAACCCAAAAAAACAAACCAACAAGATTCTCATATAATACATTTCAAAAACAACAGATTTTTTGAGAGCTTTTGGAAGTTTAAAAAATGATTTTTAAAACTATGGATCGCGATTTTTCTTGGCACAAAAAGGTATTGTTTTTGTATTAAAAATAACATATATCACCCAAACTAATTTTCGTTTTACATCAATGAAACAAGATCAATTTAAAGAAAAATTAAAACTTTCATAATATAAACTCTATATTTTATAACAATACATTTATGAACGAAATTCCTTCGTTATAGGAAACGATTTCAAACAATTTTTGTATCAATAGAAAACTAAAAACTTATTTTTCAAAAGCCCCCAAAACAATTTAATGAATACTATGAAATTCAGGTTTTATTAATGTATCGTTTGAAAATAATTTGAGAAATTTTATACACTTTCATATAATAAAACCTAGAAATTCAAATTCAAATTTTTTTTAGAATACTCAATGAAAACATGCATATGATATCTGATTAGAAAGTTCTCATCACGTAGAACAAAAACCCCAAGGTTTCCAAGATCAATTGCAAAAAAATCCAAACAAAATTTTGTCATGAACTTTAGGTTCTATATGTAAATTTAGAATTATTTTAATAAATAAATAAAAATTGGGTCTTATAATAATATATGCATAGCTCTAATACCAAATGAAAATAATTTTTAACTCATTGGTCAAACCCAAGAGCATGAACGAGAAAATGCTAATGCATGGAGGACTAGTATAATTTTAGTTATGTGGAGAATTGTTGCTAAGTAATTTGAATGTTGTTAAAAATTATATTATGTTTTATTGATTGAGAAACTTATATTAGGTTTTACTTTTTTTTATTAATATCATTGCATTTCTTTGTTATTTTTTTATTGACTCTTGTAATTTTGAATGTTTGTTAAAAATTCATATTGTCCTTTCAAATCTTATAAATTCTGGTTCAAAAGTATAAATCCAATAAACAATTATGGTCAGCAAAGACAAAGAATCTTACTTTTATAAGGTTCAAAAATATAAATCAATTTTTTTTGCCAACAGGAAATATAATTACCATTGCATATTCCAAGAACAGGTATCCGTAAAATCTTAAAGAAAGGAACGAAACATTGTGCCTTGTTGCAGAATGGCTGGGTTCCGGGTTGTGAGTGCGAATAAGAAAAAAAGGTTAGAAGAAAACCTCAATTAGAAAAAGATGAAAGAAGAAGAAAAAGAAGAAATTAAGAACAAAAAATTTGTTATCTAGTCATACACAGAAAGCAGCTCCATATCTTCATATGTTACCACTGTTACAATTTTAGCTAGGGCCAATGATGTGCGTCTAGCATATGATGCTTTCTAACTTAAAAGAAGCAAGGAATTAATCATAAATGTGTGAAAATAGTCATTAAATGCAAGAATTATTGATTATTCCTTTTCAATCATGCTCTCACTCAAGTTATATGTTTTAATAGCATGAAATGCCACAAAAGGGAGCAAAAAATTAGAAGTCAAGTTTCCCGCTGGCGCACGGCGCTCTGAAGACGGCGCACGGTGCACGGGAACAGCGCACAGTGCGCGGGACCGGCGCACAGTGCTCGGTACCGGCGCACAGTGCTCGGTACCGGCGCACAGTGCTCGGTACCGGCGCACCACGCGCCATTTTACGCGAGTCACCACTGCATCCCGGCGCACAGTGCGGGGGAGGCGACGCACGGCACGCCAACCCGGCGCACGGTGCGCGGGATGCGGCGCACGGTGCGCCATTTTGCAGTCCTTCTTCTGTTTTCCCAAGCACGGTACGCCAGGCCTGGCGCAAAGTGCGTGGGCGATACATTTTTGACCCCAATCTGATGCGAATTACCCAAATGGAGGCCCAATTGGAGAGCAAGTGAAATTAGATTTTCCCAAAACCTAATAAAAGGATCAGAAACAGAAGAAGGACAAGCTTTTTGACAACTAGGAAGAGAAAAACAACAAGGAGAGAGAGAATTCTTGGGAGCTTCTTGGAGATTCAAGGATTCGATCGATCAAGACGGAAGATCTTCATCTTCTTTTTCTCTTTTAGGTTCTGAATGTTAATTTCTTTTACTTTTATTTTGTCAGACATGAATATGTCTGGATAGTTCAATCATTGTGGTAAGAGTCACAACCCTTGATGTGAACCCCTTGTGATTTGGCTAAATTTATATTCATCTATGTTAATTGAGTTTATTTTATCTTGTTCTTTATCTATAATTCTTCTAGACTTGATCACTCTTTTAGGATTGCGAGGGTTAAGGTTTTCAATAGGAATATTAGAATTCTAATTCCTGACAAGAGGTAAGATAACTATTCATGTATGCACTAGGGATAGGCTATATGAAGCGCAAACGTGAAAGATTCGCTGATTTGAAGGCTCAACTTAAAAAGGGATTTCTAAGGGATTAGGATTCTAATAGGGTTGTTAAGGTTAAGATCATTAAGGAATTAAGGCTTAACCAATTAAATAAAAGATAATGAATCGTTTGATCAATGACATAATTGAATGTAAACGTTAATTCAAGTTACAAGGTGGAGATCATAAAGGTGTTGGCGTCTCTTTACCGCAATATTTTCTCAAATATTTTCTAAACCTTTATTCCGTGTTCTTGAATTCTAAAAGACTTTTGGAATCATTTACATTTTCTTTAATTGTTTTGTTTATTTCAAAAACCACAACTGTCCTTAACCCAATTTTATTAATCCAACAAAAGAGAAATAGTTATAATAACTTAGGTGCCTCAATCCTTGTGGAGACGATACTCTACTCATCATTTTTATTACTTGGTACGATCGGTGCACTTGCCGATTTTACGCAACAGCCAACTTACAATTTTAGCTAGGGCCCAATTATAATTACTTATATAATTATATACACAAAGGAAAGTTCTCACATTTGGGAATTAGGTTTTTGACAAATCTTTGTGTGCAATAACCCAAAACACAATAGTTCAATGGACCTTCAAATTCCATAATTATAGTCCCGTTATTCATTTGGTTTCATGATTGTTAGTTTCAAGGGTTAAGTGTTTGTTCTTTTAAAGGACACAAATTGTGTCCTTTTAGTTTTTAACACTATGTCTTACCGGTAAGACATAGTTATTACATGAAAAATAATTTTTTCTCTCTCTCCACGTCAGCAGAAGTGTCTGAGGATTAGAAATTTTTTTTTTTTCATATTATAACTATATTTTACAGGTAAGATATAGTGTCAAAAACTAAAAGGATACAACCTTGTGTCCTTTAAAAGGACAAACCCTTTTTCTTAGCGGTGGTAGCGGTGGCATGGTGGTTGGTGGCGGCGACAATTGTGCTTTTTTTTATTTTTTATCGTGTATATTTTTTTTTTACTTTATTCTAATCAGTTGTTATTTATTCTTACTCCTGTTATTTCAAAAAAGAAAGACTTCTAAACTTAATCACAAAAATAATTAGTTGACCTATTTCAAAATATGAGCTCAATTAAACCAAATAAACACATTTAAAAAAAGAAGAAAAGTGTTTGTCCTTTTTTATTCTTATAGTAAAACCAATGTGTTTAAACAAAACCAAATAAACTGTCATTATTGTTTGTTACACAAACTTCCAAAAAAAATTTACAAATAAAACTTTGGGTTTTACTTCTCTCATGTTGTATGAGAGAAATTATCTCATGTTGTGAGATAAATTAAGTGGGATCCACCAATTTTTAAAAAAAGAAAAAAGAAAGAAAAGAGAGACACGTCTTTTTATCTGAGTGTAAAATGAGAGAAGAGTCTTATGTGATATAAGAGTATAATTTCTCTAAAACTTTATAGGACATCACACACAATTGCATGACATGATGTTAAAAAAAAAAAATGAATGTCCTTCTTCACTCTTAAACTAAATAATCATGCTCAACAGTAGATATTATCAACATGACCATGATCATAGAGTTGAGAGCAATTGTTAGACAGTTAAATAAAAGACAAAATAGGTAAGTTGTTTGCAACGTAAATGTTACATGATGTCTATAATAAATTCTAATCGAGCAACATATGAAGAAAAAGAAGGATAAAATATTGTGCTTCACATCAAGGTGAAATAAAGATGGTCCAACATGCACTTGCAAATCTGATAAAAACGATTTAACAATCCACTTTTGATCCATACTTCAGTTGGAATGCTGTGAAAAACAATGCATAAAAAAATGTCAAATAAAACAAAATGTCATTCAATCAAATAAAGATGATAAAAAAACTAATTGTGCATGATATAATGATTGTGCATGGCATTAAGGCGACTCGGTTTGCTTTGCGGTATCTGATACCAAACACGTACTAGAAGAGGGTTCGCGACTTCGCGTAGGAACAACGAACAAGTTATATATATGTTTTTTTTTATTAACACAGTAATAAAAAAAGATTATGTGCAGTAACAAAAAGATTATGTGCAGATACGGTAAGATATTATACTTAAAATTTTGATTTAAATTCTGATTTAAAATTTTAAATCTGTATTTTTATAATTTTATGATTTTTTTTAATCAAAAAAAATTCCAAATTTTTTTATGATTTTTTATAATTTTTTTACATTAAATTTTTTTGTTTTATGACTTTTTATCCTCTTTTTAATTTTAGGTAAAATTTCAATTTTAACTATTATCGTAGGCACCCAATAAAATAATGTCTATCTATCTTAATATATAAAATGTTCATCCAAACTTTGACAACTTTGTTGACGTGTCACTCTCTCCTTTATTCTCAGGTTTGTGTTTACACTTGAAATTTTTTGAAATGTTTCTTCTTTTGAAAATTTTTAAAATTCGAATTTTCAAAATCATGGGTGGAAAAAACGATTTCACGATCCACTTTTGATCCATTCTCTAGTTGGAATGCTGTGAAAAACAATGAATAAAAAAAATGTCAAATAAAGAAAAAGGTCATTCAATCAAATAAAGATAATAATAAAAACTAATTGTGCATGATATAATGATTGTGCATACAATAAAAAAATGGAAGAAAATTATACCAAACCACAAACAAAATGGCAATAAATATAATAAAAAAGAACCCTTGTGCTATTTTTTCCTTCTATTTCTATCTGTGCCAAACAGCAATTGGAAAGCATTCTTAATAGGAAGATGTTCTTATTTTTGAACTTGAACTGATGCGCAATATGTAATTGGAAAATTAACGCAAAATAAAGATTATAACAATTTACTGTAAACAAAAACACAAACAAAGATTAGGCCAAACCAAAAACAAAATGACAATAAAAATAATAAAAAAAGACCCTTGTGCTATTTTTTTCCTTCTATTTTTACTTGTGCCAAACAACACTGTTATCTCCTTCTACACAGAACCAAATCAATTACACTAATCTTTAAAATACTTCCTTGGAAACTATGTTAAATGTATTATTTGTAACACAACCATTATCATCAAGTATCAACATCTTCAATCCCTGTTTACTTTTTACTCTTGAGAGTGCCACATATAATTGTCAATGAGTGAAGGCTTAGGGAGATAAATTCCAACATGAGAAAACGATTATCATTGACTCTTATTGATAGTCATAGCAAAAGACACGACAAGGGGGAAATGTCTTCTTTGAAAATTTATAGAAAATATATATGACTTGATGGTCTCATCGTTATTCTAGGGATTAACACAATTTCTCTTATATTGCTTCCTCTAAGAATAGTTGCCTCAGGCCCTCAACAACATGATTGCCCAAACGACATAGTTGACAACGTCTTTAATTATTGGTGGAATCAATCATTGTAACCTTTGAAATTCTCAATGCACAACGTTTATAATTACTCATGGTTTTACTATTCATATTAGTATTTTTCTATCTGATAAAATATTAACCGCATTTTCTATCTGATATAAAATAAAACTTTTTATAAACAGACGAATTAAAGCATTTAATATGCGAATACCAAAGAACAACATGTGATTTAATGATTTCACGAATAAACTCAAGCATTCTTAAATCGCAACAAAACAACAACGAAAATGTTATCACAACAACACTGAGATTAAAGACCTCCCATAGTCATTTTGCAAAATTCAATAATTTCAGCATCTGCAAGACAATAATCACACTTATAGCATTACCATGTCCATCCTTCTCCCACTCTATCAGTCCCTTTGAATCCTTAACTCGCTTGCATGTCTTAGAATGGCACCAATAAAAGTCTGGATCTGGCAGGACCTCTTTACGTACCCACATGCTTCGGATGAAACATTTCACTCAATGTTTCAACGCTTTGAAATCAAGGGATGCCTTTAAAGAATTAAAGATATCAAATCCAATATCTCGTTGCTCCTGATTTTTAACACTCATTAAAAGCATATAATATAGATATTTGGCTTCATTGTGACCATTTAGTGTTGCAATCTTCAAATTCTCAATAGCCATATTCTCCATCAAAGAAGTAGAATATTTTCGAAAATACTGCAACATTGCTTTTTGAAGTATATTTCATGTTTCAAAAAGAACAATTGGCGCAACCTGTTAAACCTTTTCTGGGACATACTTCAAATGCAATTAATTCAACGCTTTGAAACGATGAGAAGAGAGCAGCAACCCAAATATTTTGTATCAAAAAGCAATGTTGCAGTATTTTGTATCAAAAATTTCCCCATTAAAATAAAGGGTTCTATTTTTCTCATATTGTTGAAAATAAGTATCTCCTACCATAGACACATGATGTGATGGAGCCCACCATCCATTAAAAAAGAAAAAAAGAAAAAAATAGTGACACAACTTTTTATGTAACTTTTATGTGATAGAAACATCAGAAAGTTTTTTTTTTTTTGGATATTAAGAAGGGTTAAACGATTGTCATGTTGCAGAATTTTAGTCTCATCATGTTGCACACACAAAAACCAACGGGGCCCATCATAATTTTTAAATAGAATAAAAAGAAGGGAAATACTACTCTCATTTTACATGAGGTAGTTATTTCATTTTCTCTCACTTCGAAAATCGTGTCCCTTCTTCTTCTTTTTTTCTTTTAAATAGCGGGCCCTACTTGATTCTCTCTGTAACATGAGAGAACTACTCTCATGTTACATGAAAGTAATATTACCCTAAAAAGAAATATCAAAACACAAATTTCGAAATCTCTACATGAAAGTAAATCATTTTCCTGTTGCATAACATTTGCTTTTCCCCGTTAAGAAACATGAGAAAGTTATCTCATGTAATATAAAACAATGATTTCCCTTAAATTAGGGGCATTTGGTTCACGGTAATTTTTAGGATTCTCGGTAAATTGAATTTTTTTAAATTTTTAATTTTTGAATATTATCGTAAACTAAATGTAAAAATCATATTTTTAAAAAATGAAATTTCCGGAAAAAAAAAAAATTTATCCTCTACCGAATCCCTTCAAATAAATCCTAAATCGTAAACAAGATCCATTGGTTTACCTGTCATTCAAATCAAGGGAAGTGCAATATCACGTTACAGCAAACCCACGCAAAATAGAACAAAACTTGAATTATCTGAGGTCCATATAGTGAGTGTTATGGGTCATAAGCCCAAAACTAAAAAACAGTCAGCATCTCAAGTCACTCATCTGAAGCCATTGGATTCAACAACAGGGAGAGACCCCAAAATCGTGGCGAAATCTTTAACATATGTACCTGCTTTTGCAACAACCAATAAGGTTGAAAATTACAATCAGAGGAACCAGTGAACAACACAAAATTTATATAATTCCTTCATTTATTTATTTGTTACTTTATTTTCCACAACACTTTCCATAGAGCAGTGTTCTTAAATCTAAAGTATTATTATTATTCATTTTCCATATTCTGTTTTTTTCTTTTTTTCTTTTATTGGGTAATGGAAATGGCGACCTCCTCCTCCTTCATCTTAGGCTCAGATTTCAAATGCACATTCTCTTCGAGTAATACTAAGATTCTGTCTGGGTTTGCTGGATTGGGACACCAATACCCACATGGTTTCTTCAGTAAAAGCTTCCACTTTCCCACTGTGTCTACTAGAATGGTGGTTGGGACTACAAAGATGGTTTCTGATGTGTATGTTGGAAGAGACACAAGCATCAGAATCAATAGCAAGATATACACCAAGCTGGACTCTTGTCTAGTGATACCACCTACCCCTAATCGTGCTAAGCCTCGGGCTATAATCAAATTCCTGGGTGGTGCCTTCATTGGTGCTGTTCCTGAAGTTACATATGGGTATTCTGTGTTACCCTTTTGTTTTTTCAATGCAAAGTTTGATTCTTTATCATTAATAGTTGCTAGCTATTCCTATGTTGGTAGTATTGATAGTATGATATGTTGTTTTCTTCATTTAATTTGCAAATTGCAGCTACCTAATAGAGTTATTGGCAAAGGAAGGTTTTCTTGTTGTGGTGGTGCCTTACAATGTGACATTTGACCATACTCAAGCTGCTAAACAAGTATATGAGAGGTTCCACACTTGTTTGGATACAATCCTAACATCTGGCTTGCCTCAAGCCAATTTGTCACCAGCTCAGCTTGGAGACCTTCCTCTTTTCTCTGTTGGCCACAGGTAGGAGGTGGGTTGTTTAGTATCAATCTTACTGGAATTAAGGTCAGGGATGTAATGTATTTCTTGCCTTTTTTTTTCAAATCTGTAGCAATGGTGCACTTCTTCAACTACTCACAGGAAGCTTATTTTCTGAGAAAATACCCAAGGTTTGGTTATTTTACTGTCTGCTGCATCACAAGACTGTATTTTTATCTATGCACTAAATGATTTTGATATTTCAACTGAATAGTTAGTATCGTATTAATTAAATTATTATAAGCATGTTTTAGTTGTGGAAGCATAATGCAGATTATGAAGTTTCATTTACTTCAATAAAACTTTTAGATTTATAGCAATTCATGGAGTGTGACGAAAAGGTATATATCTCTTGTGGAAGGCAAATGCCATAATCTCATACAACAACAGGCCAGCAACGGAGGCAGTCCCTTACTTTGAGCAGGTATTAACACTCATACTTGTTGAATGCTAATACTGCAATTTGTACAAGAGTCTTTGTAGGCTACTTAAATAGGATTATTCATTCTTGTGGTTATGATGAAGGAATAGGCTAACTAGACCTAGCCAATAGAACTTTTGTTATTAAAGTTAAAATTAAGTTTGGTTGAGGATGAAAAAATTATGGAGGATAGCTATACCACATAGAAGTATAAACACTGCGCGCTTCACATGAGTTTTAACAAGAATATGTTCTTTAGAGAAACATTCATCGTTTGGACAGGTTCCTTAATATGTTGTATTTCACCTGGATGATTTACACAAACTAATCAAGGTCAAGATGGAAATATTTTTAGGCATATTCAATCCAGGAAATAGCCTCTTTGCAATTATGCAAGGGTAAGGCTGCGTACAAGGACTGCCTCCACCTCACACTCGCTAGTTGGGTTTAACGGGAAGTGGTTTTTATACTCAATACTGGTCATGATTTATGAATATATTGGGAACACACCTGAATGGACTTTAGTATCTTTTTTCTTTTTTCTTTTTTATAACATATTCAGCATAGCTGCTGAAAGGACTCTAAAACTGTCCAAGTAAGAGGGAAACATTTAAATAAGCTTACGAAAGCTGTCGTTTCCATTTCTATTTTCTTTTCCAATCCAATGTAAAATAATTGGCTTGTAAGCTCAAGCAATGTAACATTTATGCATATAATTAAGTTCAATTAACATAAGCATTTACAGGCAATCTAAAGATAAATTTAGTCTGTCCAGAGCAATAAATTTTGTTGCTCACGGAATTGATTGTTTCCTTTTTTTCAAACCATCCAGAACAGCATCAGAACCACTGAAATAAACATACTTCCTGAAATCATTTCACACGGCTTTGAAGAGAAAAAATGTTCTTCAAAGTGCCTAAAATTATTCATATTTTGTGCTTTAAAATCTAAAACTTTGCAGTGCTGTCCTGTAGTTGGGTCCTGCAGTCAGACAGATGATGCCGGTTGTAGAAGGAAGTCCTGTTTATTCAATGGCCAGAAATGCATCAGGTATCTCCATTTCTTGCTTCTATTGCTTTGAAGATATGCTAAGTCCCAATGTAGCTTTGTGAACTATATCTTACTCCTCCAATTTGCTATCATTGTCTAATTTGTTAGAAGACGAAATATATTTTACTTGATGTCATCCTACTTATTCATTATTTTACCAGTTACTGGCGGTGAGGTGATTGTATAAGTATAGAATTTAGAAATTCAGATACAATATAGTAAATTTGTTCTTTAATTTAAAGTCCTGGTCTAAAACACAAAATTGTCGTTGATCTTCTAATGATGTAATTCTGCTGTTAAAATCAGTAGCTGCAATTGTTGTCCTACCTCCTCAACCCTTGTTGTTGGATTCCTTGGTGTGTTCATTTACATATAGAGTTCATCTAGTGTATATATGTATGTGTATTTCATTGCATATATTAACCATAAAAATTAGTGCATCTATGATGATTATACATGTCACCTGCAACCAATGTAGGAGATGCATGGAAGATGATGCTGGATGCTGTTGGATCAATTATACAGGAAAGCGAGCAGGAAGTTCTGAATTCATTAACTAAATTTGTTGACCAGTTACCATTAGTAATGAATGAGGTACGTTTTAAGTGTTGATTTTGGAAATTATGCTATGCTATTTATTTCAATGTGTTACAGAGAAAACCTTGGAGGTCAAGTTTTTCTGTTGATTCCCATGCCTCCAATTATTGCTTTTGTACCTACCACATTCCTGAATCATTTTTTTCTATTTAATTTTGCCTGTATTTGTATTTGTTGCATATAATCCCTTGGGTCAATCTATAAATAAGTAATGGCGATCTTTGTCACCATTGATCTATAATGATTAACAATGATTCGTAAGTATGAAGCCCAACTTGAACATGGTTGAATATCTTTGTCTTGCAAGGAAAATTTGACTGTGATGCTTAAAACTTATTTTACGCGTTAATGCTTAAAACTTACTTGTATATTCTTATTCTTGATGCATATATATCTCTCTGTCAGGTTACACAAGGAGTATCAGAGTTCAAGCCAACACCATCTGAAAACCGTGATTGCTTTAAAAGTTCATACAATGTTCAACACACATTACTGGTATGTCTGACGCCCTATATTTTAGAACTTATTCTTGATAGATAGCTAGCATTGTTAAGATATGTCTGATGTTGTCTATCTGTCTCTCTAGGTGAAGTTTAATTTTGACACAATTGATGAGACAGATATTCTTGAAGAAACACTGAGGCCTCGTGTGGAGTCATTGGGGAGGACATTAGAAAAAGTACAATTGAGTGGTAACCACATCACACCATGCATTCAGGTAAAATTTCCTTGCAATGAAGTCTTTCCTCTTTGGCAGAATCCCCTTCTTTGAGTTATCATAGCTGGGACTTTGTTCACATGCAAATTGCATTCTTTGATATATGGGAAATCATACTCATGCAACAGAAGAGTAAAAAATTTTCCTACACACATTCGTTTTCCGTGCCAATTAATTTTTTTTTCTAATATAAAATGTGGGACCCACATTTAATTTGTCTCTACTTTTGTTCTCTCATGTTTTCATGCAACATAAGAAAACATGAACCCTTGATATATTTGATATATGCTTTGGGAGTTGATAGATTTAGCTCTTCAATCCTGGCATGATAGTATATTCACTTTAAAAATAACTTGGCTAGAAAAAATGAAAATGAAATTTTTCTTCTAAATATTTTTCCTTGATTTACTTTCTTTTATTTTATTATTAAGTTTTGAATGGCACACACTCCACTAGTAATCTCTAAATTAGAGATTCCCCGAGAATAACCCTATCATGGGCAGCTGAAGCATTAAGATTATGCCCATGAGTTTGTTAGCTTATAATAGGACACCACCCTTAAACCACCTCTAAAGGTATATTCTAGAAGAAGCTGAGTTTAGAAGCAAATATGAGTGGAAGGCAATTTTGTTAGTGTCACACGTGAAAAGCAACACTGGAATGAAGGGAAAGAATTAGTATAAATATGGAATAATAGAAGGATGGGAGTATCTTTTGGACTTGGGACTTTTGGGCACCTCTTTGGTGATTTGGGAGAGTCTAGAGCCTCTCGAATCCTCTAGCTTATAGTTTCTTTCATTTTCTTGTATTTTCTTACACTTTCCTTTCCAATATAGTTTGTATTTCTGCAGTTTGATATAAAATACAATGTTTCATTCATATTTTCTGGTTCTGTTATTTTGGTTCCTATCAGCTTACAAAAAAAGAATAGGTAAGAACATAATTTAATACATATATGTGCTCCATCTTAATATCACTTTGACAATCTTATTTGATTGAAGGAAGCACGGATTTTCAAACACTTTTGTAGGACTTTTTTTCTAATTACATTAGGTGTGATTTTGTGTTGTTGTGTAGAAGAAAACTTATGTTGAAAATCTCTGATGATTCCCTTTCTTATGAAAGCCATACATCTCACTTCGTTTGAATTTTGTCTTGATTCATTTTTAATCACTGGCCGGTTACACTGGGAGCTCAGGAACCAAGATGGCAAGTGGGTAAATTGTATACTCCAACAGATGCTGTTGCCCAAGGGCTCAAATCTCTTTCTTTGAATGAGACTAGAATCCTTGCCAGAACCATTAGTGACTGGTTCAGACGTTTTGAGGATTGAAGTGCCAGGGATGAATTGCATTGCACACATAATGCAATATAATATTGGCTATAATATGTATTGGACATTTGAATCCAAAGGTGATAATTGAAAACATTTGCTGTGTATATAACTTAAAAAGGTTAAAATAACGATCAAAATATGTTGCTGTAGCCTATATCATTTATCGGATTAATGCTCATTTACACGTGTTTTTTTTCTATCAAAGTAATGCATGATTTTAAGCTGAATGAGTTAAAAAAAAGGTAAGGGAGATATTAGAGGGTCAATGAGATATTTTTACAATTTTAGCCTATTTTAAAAATTAATATAACTATTATATTTTATAAATAAAATTAAGTTTAAATTTTTTAAACAAAATTAGTTATGTATTTTTCATACTACAAAACAAGATCATATTTTCGACGAAAATTCTACGTTGCATACGATAAAAATTTCGTCAAAAAAATATTTTTTTGTTGGAATACTTTTCATCAAAAGGCGACGAAAGTTTTATCCGATGAAATTTTTTACAAAAACAAATTTACGATGGAATTTAGTTTCCGTCAAAAGTTGACGAAAATGATTTGTTAAATATTTTCGACAACAAAATTTCTATCAAAATTTTTGCAGAAAAAAGAATTCTGTCAAAAAATTTGATAGAATATTTTCCGTCAAATTTTTTAGAAGAAAACGTTTCCCAACGAAAAAAAAATTTGTCAAATTTTTTTAGGGAAATGTTGTGTGAAACTCTCGACAGAATTTAAAATCCAAAAAGAATTGTACGGAACATTTTTTTTGTGGAAATTTTTTGCAAAAATGTTTTTCGTCTGAATTTTTTACGAAAATATTTTCGTCGAAAATTTTTGACTGAAATGTGTTCCGTTGAAAATTTTGATAGAAATGTTTTTTGTCGAAAATTTTCGATGGAAATGCGTTTCGACGAAAATTTTTTCCATCAAAAAGTATGATGAAAATATTTTTGACTAAAACTTTTGATGGAATACAGATTCTGTAAAGATTATTGACGAATCTTTTTTTCCGTCAAATTTTTTTATAGAAATGTTTTTCTTCAAAACTTGTTACGAAAATTTGCAACGAAAATGTGTTTCGTTAAAAATTTTAAGGGAAATATTCTTCATCGAAAATTTCGACGAATATGATTTTTTGACTGAATTTAGATTTCGTAAGAATTTTGACAAAAAATTTTCTGTTGAAGTTTTTTACAAAAATATTTTTCATCGAAATTTTTTGATGGAAATGTGTTTTGTTAAAAATTTTGATGGAATTTTTTTTTGCTAAAAAGTTTCTACGGAATTTAAATTCTGTAAAAAAATTTGAAGAAATTTTTTTTTTGTCAGAATTTTTTGACGGAAATGTGTCTTGTGGAAAATTTTGATGAAAATATTTTTCATCAAAAATTTCGATGAATATGATTTTTTGTGAAATATTTTGACGAAGTTTAAATTTTGTAAAGAATTTTGGCAAAAAAGTTTTCCGTCAAAATTTTTTACATAAATGTTTTTAGTCTCAAATTTTGATGGAAATATTTTTCGTCAAAAATTTTGACGTAATTATTTTCGTCGAAACTTTTCGATGGAAATGTGTTTCGTAAAAATTTTGGACGAAAATATATTCGTTAAAAGTTTCGATAGAATTTAGATTCTATCAATAATTTTGACTGAATATTTTTGTCCATACAAAATTTATGTTAGTGATTATAGCAAAATCTGGTTCCGTCTCTAATTTTGTCTTTAATTTTGACGGAAAATTTTTGACGTATATGATTTTCATCAAAAATTTCATCATTACTTTGACAAAATATTTTTCGTCGATTAATTTTGTCGATATTTGAGACTTTTCTAATAATATCACATTTAAAAATGTTTCACATTTATGTAGTTTTAACATTTTAATGCTAAGGGTAGATAAATAATTTTTAATATTTCCTCCTCAAATCCTCCAAATTAGGGGAACTTTAATTTTAAGAAGAATGAAAGTTTTGGAGGGTTAAGTAAAATTTCTAATTTCTTCCCTTCCTTTTTTTTAACTCCCAAACAAGGGAAGAACTTACTAAAACCCTCCATTTCTTTTTCTTCCCCTCCTCCTAAAACCAACTCCAAACAAAGCCTAGAAGGACAAACCCTTTTTCCTATTTTTAAACGTGATTATTTGGTTTAATTGGGTCCATATTTTGAAATAAGTCAACTAATCATTTTTGTGATTAAGTTTAGAAGTCTTTTTTTCAAAAATAACAGGAGAAAGAATAAATAACATAACTGATTAGAATAAAGCAGAAAAAAATATATACAGGATAAAAAAAAAATTAAAACACAAAAAAAAAAACTATACTAGACATGTTCCTTATTATTTGTTTGTATTTAGATGAATTGTTGTTATTTTGTATAGAAGATTTGATTTTCTATTTAGATTTAGATTTAGATTTGTTGTTATTTTATAATTTTTACTTTTAGTTAATTATACTTAAGGAAAAAGTGTTTGTCATTTTAAATGACAGAAAGTTATGTCATTTCAAGAGAAATACAGACACAGAAAATTTGAATTTTAAATTAAAAAAAATCACCTATTTTCTCTTTCCTATGATTTTCGCTTTTCTGTGTCTATCTCTCTCCTAAAATGACATAAACATTTAAAATGATAAACAACAAACCCTATAATTAATTATATAAGAACCGAGTGCCTCTACTAAGTTATAATCCGTGTAGCGCAAACCGAGTCGCGTTGCCTTAACGCAACGCCATGGAGGACCAAACTCACGCTACCAACAAAGATCCCTTCCTCCTGAATTACAACCCTTCTGAATGTCGAATTGCTTGGAATATTAATAATATGTTCCTTTTTATAGTTTAATTTTACTTATTCCTATCAGATTTGGCACTAGGTGCTGCTTTGCATTTTGTAATTATGCTGATTATTGTGTCTTTTTCACCATTACATTGAGCTCTTTTCAAATTTATAACCCTGCAGAAAATTGTTTTGAACTATTTTTGTAGGTTTTAAGAGTGATAAATGGATGTTAGGTTTATAGGTTTTAAAATGAAGGAGAGAACTTCTGAAGCTGCAGCACTTACTGACACCCGCACCTAAACTAAAGGATATATCACCATATACACCTGCATTTACTAATTAATTAACAGAATTTTATTTTTCAGGAAGATGAAGTTTGATAGATGCAAAAAGTGGAAGTGTATCAAAGTAGGAAAAAGAGAAGAAGACTCATTAGAAGATTGTCAAAACTGCCAAAAAAAAAAAACAATCTTTGTTGTCATGAATATTATTTAAAAATTTGTGTTCTTGTTAAAAAATATTTGAGAATTTTTATAATTTGGATCTTTGTTGATTGTTGTCATGAATATTATTTAAAAATTTGTGTGTTCTTGTTAAAAACCATTTGAGAATTTTTATAATTTGGGTCTTTGTTGAACATTATTTTATAATGAATGAGATATTTTTTTGATTTTAGTTTAATTTACAACTTTGTAGGCCTAAATGGCCTCATAGGCCATGACATGCTTTTTATTTTTTAACAATAGGTCGGGCTTGGCCTACAAACTAAGCCTTTGATAGGCTGATAGGCCAGATAGGCTCAATATATTTTTACGTAGGCTTAGACCGCCAAAGCCAAAGTCTGGCCCAGCCCAGCCCATTTACATCCCTAACTTCAGCTGACGTGGAGAGAGAAAAAAAACTATTTTTCATGTTATAACTATGTCTTACCAGTAAGACATAATGTTAAAAATTAAGAGGACACAATTTATGTCCTTTGAAAGAACAAACACTTAACCTTTGAAAGTAACAATCATGAAACCAAATGAATAACGAGACTACAATTATGGAATATGAAGGTGCATTGAACTATTATGTTTTGGGTATTGCACACAAAGAATAGTCAAAAACCTAATTCCCAAATGTGAGAACTTTCCTTCGTGTATATAATTATATAAGTAATTATAATTAGACCCTAGCTAAAATTGTAAGTTGACCCTAGCTAAAATTGTAACAGTGGTAACCGATAAAGATATGGAGCTGCTTTCCGTGTATGGCTAGATAACATTTCTTTCTTCTTAATTTCTTCTTCTTCTTTCATCTTTTTCCAATTGAGGTTTTCTTCTAACTTTTTTTCTTATTCGCACTCACCACCCGGAACCCAACCATTCTACGACAAGGCACGATGTTTCGTTCCTTTCTTCAAGATTTTACGGATACTTGTTCTTGGAATATGCATTGGTAATTATATTGTCCGTTAGCGAAAAAATTGATTTATATTTTTTAACCTTATAAAAGTGAAATTCTTTGTCTTTGCTGACCATAATTGTTTATTGGGTGTTTCTAACATGAGTGAAATTCACGCCCCCTTTATTTTATTAACAACTTTTTTTTGTGGTTGTTGTTATTGATTTTATTTCTTTTGAAAAAATGGAGTGTTGTTTTACGTTTACCTTTTTTTCTAAAAATTATTTTAATGTAGAGCTACAATTACTATTGGTAATGGAATTGAATTGTTTATTGTTGTTATTTGTATTTTATTTCACAACAAGAATGTGAATTTTGGTTATTAATTAGTGGAAACTGTTAAAGAGAAAAATCAACGAAGATATATTTATATACGTAGTATGAAAATTTCTTATACATATCCATTAACAACTTCTTCTTTTTTTGTATTTTTAAAATATCTAAACACTAATTAAATGATTTATGTGGATCCAATGTCATTTAAATGATTTTAGACATTTGTCGCTGATTATTCCATGTTTCTTTTTAATTGTGAAGTTTGTTGTCCCTCTATGTTAATGTTCTTCACAGGTCACGACTAGGGGTATAAATGGGTCAAGTTAAGCCAAATTTTGGGTTTGATAGCCTAAGCTTATGTAAAATATTTAGAACATATACTGACCTATTAGCCTATTCAATACTTGATTTATGGCCTGCCATATTATAAAAAATTAAAAAAAACCGAATACGACTTGTAAGGCCTACCAAGTTGCAAACTAAAGTTTGTAGGCCCAAATCAAATTAAAATATAAAAAATAAAAAAATTTATTCACAAAGACCACATGAAATCAATTTTCATTAACATCACATGAAATAAGCTTTCATTAACATCACATGAAATAATGTTATCAAAGATCACATGAAAATGTGCACAAAAATCACATGAAAATTTCATATATGTATATATAATTTGCACTTTCTTGACTAATTTTATTTTATATTATATTCTATATTTTAAATAAATAACTATTATTTGTTAAAATAACATCGATCCTATTACTTTGAAAATTTCAAGTAAATTTTTTTCCTAATAGATTTGTGTAATTATGATTTTTTTTTTATAATTTGATATATCAAATTTTTTGGCCCCGGCTAAAATTAAATCATGTCTCTGCCAGTGTATGTTGTTCATAGTTAATTCTTTGATCTTAACACCCATGTGTTGGTTATGTTCATTGCAATCACCTAATACTTTTCACCGTGTTTGTCATGAGCACATGAGGTATCTTACCTTTACTTTGGTTTCTGAGAGAGCTTTATGCAGCAACAATTTTATTCTATCGGTGTATGCTCAAGTTGGTCAGTTGGGTACTGTTTTGGTATCATAAGACACAGGCGCTAGTATATATTTGAGTGAGCTTGCAATACAATAATGGTTGCAATTTGGTGAGATGTTATCGTGATTGGTCTATTTTTTTTACTACCAAGCCAAGATGTGGCAGGGTCTTATATGACCTTTTGATTTGTTTAGCTTGATGGTTTATACAGTAATGATGACTAATAGTAAATATTGATTGTTGAGGTAATAACAATGGTTGAGTTGTGAAGTCAGCATTCAACATTGCTGGATTTGGTGGATTGAGACTTGCAGTCTATGTTTCATCGACACGAGATACAACACGACATTCTGACATTTTAATTCTAAAAAATCCATGTTTTGATATTATATAATATTTTTAATTTATGTAGTGTAAATTATATTTAGTATTCAATAATGTAACAAAAAAATAAAGCTAAACATATAATATTCATCAATTTGCAAAGAAACATAATATATCCCAAATGCTTAGATTAAACTCAATAAAATCGTAATCGTAATCTAACGAATTTAAGGGGGTGCATTGGATTATGATTTTGAAAGACTTTTTTGAGATAAAAAAATCTTATAGATTTTAAAAGACTATTTAGAATTGAATGAACTTTAAAGACTTTTTTAAAAGACATTTTTTACAATCAAGATTTTATAAGATTAGATTTTAAAGGATTTTAATAGAATTTATAAGATTTTAAAGGACAATATGGATTTATAAGATTTTAAAAAATCATATGAATTTTTAACAAACATTCAAAATTACAAGAGTCAATAAAAAAAAATAACAAAGAAATGCAATGATATTAATAAAAAAAAGTAAAACCTAATATAATTTTCTCAATCAATAAAACATAATATTTTTTTTAACGGGATAGGTTATTCTGCCTACTCTTATTTTGCCTACCTCTCTTAACACCGTTAGATTATAATCTCATCTAATGGTAGAGATTTGCGGAATAAAATAAATCGTTTTCCCCTTTCTTTCTCCTTACTACCTCCTACACTCTTTATCTCTCCTCCCATTTCTCTCTATTGATTTGCATAATTTACAATCTGAATTTATATTTGAATCTAAATCCAATCAATGATTAATGGCATGATAATTCTGCGGGATGAATATAATTTTTAAAATTCCTTGAATCTGATATAATTGAACACGACAAAAACCACAAAAATATAAAAAAAAAATGAAAACCACAAAGAATCCCTTCCTTTGAATTAATCCACGATTACGGTAATGTTTCTATTTTGCTGTTGAAATTTGAAATCGAATCAACTTAACTCCTTCTTTTTCTTATCTTGTTTTTCACCTTGAAGTGGGTAAATGATCTATGTTCTCTCTATGTTACGCCCAACAACATGCAACCTGATCCCATAACATAGGGCATCTGGGTTTGTTTCTTCTTAACATCCTTTTTCAATTTTTTATGTAAATGCTCATAATAATGGCTGGGTTGGATGAATTGAGAAAAAAACTTGCACATTTTTTTGATGCTGAAGCGCCATTGAAGAGAGAGAAAAGGGAGGAGAGAGAAAGAGTGTGGGAGATAGTAAGGAGAGAGAAAGGGGAAAAATGTTTATTTTATTCCGCAAATCTCCACTATTAGATGAGATTGTAATCTAACGGTGTTAAGAGAGGTAGGAAAAGATAGGCAAAATAAGAGTAGGCATAATAACCTATCCCAAATATAATTAGGAATAGGTTATTTTACCTACCTTTACCTACCTCTTTCATTACCGTTCGATTACAATCTAATCCAACGGTCCATATTTGTGAAATAAAAAAAATAAAAAAATTCCCTTTCTTTCTTCTCACTTCCTTCCACACCCTTTCTCTCTTCCTCTACGCCATACCGGAGACAATTTTTTTTCCTTCATCGCTGGTGTCTGCCGCCGTGGACCTCTTTAAGCCCCCCACCCTCTCTATCACTGTTCTAGCCAAAGTTGTTGCCCCGACTTTGAAGTCCCAATCTTACTCAACAAATCTGACAGTTTGGTGTAACTACGAGGGGGTGGAGGGGGAGGTTGAAGAACTTTTTTTTTTGGTTATTTTTAATGTTATTGTGAAGTTTTACATAATAGGTTAGGCATAGTGCAACGAAATTATTGTGACTAATGACATTGAACTGAACTTGAGGATGAAATCTGAATGGCCAAAAATTACATAATTCAATTAAACGTATCTATGATCAGGAAGAAAAATCAAAATTGAACCACAAGTTTTTGAATTGGTTTTGAAGAAGTTCACATGAAACATGCTAAAATTACATATTTCTTTGAGTTTTCATTTGTTTAGTTACAGTCACAAGGCTTAAGAAGCAGAGCCAAATATTCTTGTAAGCAATTCAAAAAGAATGAAAAGAAACTAAATTACAGAACCCTGGAGCTGCTTTATTGAAGTACACTGTTCTTTGAAACATGCTAAAATTACATGGATAAACCCATTTCACACAAGCAATTTGGAATCATAGATAGAGTTGCAGAAAAAGGAATCATGGATAAACCCATTTTGCACAAGCAATTCGCATAAGAACCCACCTTGTGGCACCGCCGCTTTGGATAGAGTTGTAGAAAAAGGAAGGGTTTTTTTTTCAATTCTTTTTCTGAAGTTGCGAAGCTTCTCACTTAAAATGGAGTTGGAGAGGGTGGGGGGTTAAAGAGGTCCACGGCGGCAGACACCAGCGATGACGAAGGAAGAAAAAGTCTTTAGTATGGCATAGAGGAAGAGAGAAAGGGTGTGGGAGGAAGTGAGGAGAAAGAAAGGGGGGGGGGGAAAGGTTTATTTTATTTTGCAAATATGGACCGTTGGATTAGATTGTAATCGAACGGTAATGAAAGGGGTAGTAAGTAAAGGTAGGCAAAATGGGAGTAGGCAGAATAACCTATCATCTAAAATTATATTAGTCCTCCATGCATTAGCATTTTCTCGTTCATGCTCTTGGGTTTGACCAATGAGTTAAAAATTATTTTCATTTGGTATCAGAGCTATGCATATATTATTATAAGACCCAATTTTTATTTATTTATTAAAATAATTCTAAATTTACATATAGAACCTAAAGTTCATGACAAAATTTCTTTTGGAATATTTTGCAATTGATCTTGGAAACCTTGGGATTTTTGTTCTACGTTATGAGAACTTTCTAACCAGATATCATATGTATGTTTTCATTGAGTATTTTTAAAAAAATTTGAATGTGAATTTTTGGGTTTTATTACATGAAAGTTTAAAAATTTTCTCAAATTATTTTCAAACGATACATTAAAACCTGAATTTCATATTATTCATTAAATTGTTTTGGGGCTTTTGAAAAATAAGTTTTTAGTTTTCAATTGATACAAAAATTGTTTGAAATCGTTTCCTATAGCGAAGGTATTTCGTTCATGAATGTATTGTTATGAAATATAGAGTTTATATTATGAAAGATTCAATCTTTCTTTAAATTGATTTTGTTTCATTGATGTAAAACAAAAATTGGTTTAAGGGTTTTATGTTATTTTTAATACAAAAACCATACATTTTTGTGCCAAGAAAAATCGTGACTCATAGCTTGAAATATCATTTTTTAAACTTCCAAAAGCTCTCAAAAAATCTGTTGTTTTTGAAATGGATTATATTAGAATCTTGTTGGTTTATTTTTTTGGGTTATTTTGTGATGAAAGTCGCTCAAAAATCTGCTATTTTTGAGCTTTGACGAAGCTCCCATGGAAGAATATGGTTTTGAGCGGGTCAACCAATCAAAGGAAGAAGAAAACAATGCAATAAAAAATATCAAGAAATTCTAAGAGTTAGAGTGAGATTGTGAGAGAGACATCCTATTTATATTTCTCACTAAAAGTTTCACGAAATTCACACCACTCTATTAAAATCGTCAGATTTTTGAATACCACAAGATTATTTTTCCTTTGTTCTAAATCCTGATTGAATACCAACGAATTTGGATAGACTCTAAAATAATCTTTTAAAATCCTAATCAAATATCACGTGACTTTTTTCAGTCCATTAAAAACCTAATCGAATACCAATGGATTTTTTTGTCTGAAAACAATCCATTAAAATACTTTGAAATCTCAATCCAATACACCCCCTAATAGTTGGAACTCAAAATGCAACACAACGTAACCTTTGAACCTTTTTTGAGTCTTTGCAACGAGTATTGGAGTGTCGGGAAGTGTCGGAGTGTCGGTGAGTGTCAGAAAGTGTCAAACACGACACGTCAGGTTTTTTGAAGTATCGGTGCTTCATAACTTGCAGTTGGGTTTAATTACTTAGACATTGCTCGCTTGTAAAAGATGGTGTTATGGATATATATCATATCCTAACTACCTACCAAATAATTCACTAAAGGATAAATACCTAATTATCCTAACAATATCAAATAACAAAGCTACTCAAGATAGAGTCATTATCTCAACAGAAAGGAAGTCGAATCCTACCGCAACTGGTATATCTACACAAACCCTAGAGGTAACCCTTATAAATAAGAGGCCAAAGACCCTAGGTATACACTTTTTGACCTATTTTACTATTACTGCCAACACTGTGCACACACCCACGTCTTGGCTATAAGCCTATTGCTTATGCGCAGTGATTGGAGAATTGGCTATAAGCCAATTCAAATACCTATCCTTAAGGTATATCTGAGCGCATATCATACGGTATAGCAATACGGTCTTCTAGGATCTAACATTGGCGCCATCTGTGGGAACGTTAAATTTTGATTCCTATTCCACGATGACGAACACCCGTTCGCAGCAACGCTCAACCTCTACCGTCGTTGCATCAGTCTGCCCTCGGACACCTCCAATTGATTGCAGAACCAGTGCTGGTGGAGGTGCAAGTCGGAGAGGTCGGCACCGAGCAACCACCCTTCGTGACCCAGGGCAACCCAGTAGCGGAGCCTGCACGTCCACCTCCGCATAATGACCAGCCCAAAAGTGAGGATCACGTGGTCAATACCGCCATAAACGCAATTCTTCAAAGGATGCAAGAAATGAAGAACAAATTTCTGGCTCAATAAAGGCTGAATGCCCAGAGGATGGAGGCATTTGAGGTCGAGTTGTGAAACCAGAACGCTAAAGGCCGAGCTGGAAGAGCAGGCCCAGAAGTCCGAGATGGAAGAGCAGGCCCAGAAGGCCACGCTGGAAGAGCAGGCCCAGTTCAAACTGAAGGGCCAGAACATCAGAACTCGGCAGCTGAAAATGTCTGAGATCCTCGCAACGACAACCAGCATGAAGGCGGAGGACAGGGCAACAACCAACGAGATAACTATCTCCATGATGAAGAGGCTAATGATAACCCGTTTACTGAGAAGCTCATGAACTTGACAATTCCACCGAGATTCAAAAGTGCCAAGATCCCCCCATGACGGAAGTCAGGATCCAGACGCTCATCTAGAGGCATTCAAGATCGAGATGTTGTTCAACGGGATAACTGGACCTATTAAGGCCAGAATTTTTGCTACGACCTTGACAGGTCAGGCAATGGCGTGGATAACCCGGCTCCGCAGGAACTCAATCAATTCATTTGAGGACCTGGCTCGAACTTTCCGCCTAAACTTCGCCACCAATAAAGCTCATCCCATGTCGGCCTATGCTCTAGGAAGAATCTGATAAAAGGAGAATGAATCATTGCAAAAATATCTCGATCGATGCAGCCCTCAAAGTGCGAAATCTAACCGAGCCAGTCCACCTGCACTTAATCATCTCAGGATTAGATGGAGACTCTCCACACGCAAAATCCATCTATAAGAACTCGGTCAATGATCTGGAGGAATTTCGACGAAGGTCGGACAAATACATCGACATTGAAGACATGCAGAAGGCTTATGGTGAGTCCAGGGGGCAGAGTCTGAACCACCAGAGTCCAAGCAAGAAAAACAAGGATAGAGATCAGCGAGGGTCAAAGAAAAGAACCAACTCTCGTGACAAGAGGTCGGACGAACGATATCCGAGGACCAAATACGATAGTTACACACCATTAAACATATCCAGATCTCGGATATGGAAAGAAGTGGCTCAAACCGAAATGCGTAATGTCGAAAGGCCTCGGCCCCTCAAAAGCAAGGGCGGTTTGGACAGAAACAAATATTGTGCTTTTCACGATCAGAATGGCCACACTACGGATGACTGCTGGGATCTTCAAGATGCCATTGAGAAGCACATCAGAGAAGGAAAGTTGAAGCAATACATCATCCAAACTTGGGGAAAGAAAAATGGCAAGCGAAGGCAGAGAAGCCGGAGCAGAAGTTATAGCCCGAAGAGGGAGGAGAGGAAAGATCGTCAACAAGACCGCCCTCCTAAGGGCAAGAAGGTCGAAGACAAAGATGAGGAGTTCCACGAAGCTGACTTTGAATGCAATGTGATAAGCAGAGCCTTGGGTGAAGGAGGCGACACTGCAAATGCTAGGAGAAAATACCTAAAGGAAGTCATGTTGGTTAGAGACAGACTAACCTTCAAAGGAAGAGCTAGTAAGCCCGCCCCTCCAAGGTTGTTCTTTACTGAAGAAGACCTAGAAATGGTCGTTCCTGGACATACTGATGGTCTAGTAATAACCAGGGTGCTAGTTAACTGCCGGGTTAAAAGAATCTTCCTCGATTACGGAAGTTCGGCTGACATACTTTTTTGGAGTGCTTTCCAAAATATGAATTTGGATGAGCAAGATCTGAAACCGTGCATCATCGAGCTAGTTGGCTTTAATGGAGAACCATCTCCCCCAAAGGGCTATATAGACTTAAAGTTGACTTTGGGAACAAAAGAAGCATTTCGAGCTGGCAGAGTTCGGTTTATAGTAGTAGATGCACCATCCTCCTACAATGTAATTATTGGCCGGCCTATGATCCATGAGTGGGACATGTTAGTTTCCACCAAACACCAAGCATTGAAGATGGTGGGGTCAAAGAACGAGGTCATCACCATAAGAGGAGATCAAAGGGAATCTAGAGAATGCTACTATGAAACACTGAGAATCATCCATAAAGGGCCATCATCTCCTCCTATAATTAAAAATGGAAGTAAATCCGCCATCAGAGACCAATCGATGTACCCATGTGGAAACCAAGTAAATCTGGTCGAGTTAGATATGAGGGAAGAGCTCCAAGCACCTCATCCAGAGCCCCAAGGAGAGCTGGAAGATGTCAGCATTGGGGAGGACAAAAAACGACATACCAAGGTTGAAAAAGGCCTGGAGGACGAGGTAAAAAAGACACTGATCTCGTTTCTCAACGAGAATTCTGACGTGTTTGCATGGAAGGCATCGGAGATATCGGGGATAGATCCAACATTTTGTTGTCACAAGCTTTCTATGTACCCCGGATCAAAACCAGTCTCCCAAAAGAAGAAAAAAATGAGCCCTGACCGACGTCAGGCTTTGAATGAGCATGTGGACGAGCTATTAGAGGCTGGTTTCATTAGAGAAATAAAATACACCACATGGCTCTCCAACGTTGTGATGGTAAAGAAACCTAGTGGGAAGTGGAGAATTCGTGTAGACTACACCGACCTCAATAAGGTCTGCCCAAAGGATTCGTATCCAATGCCTAACATAGATCAGCTAGTTGATAATTCATCAAAATTTCAACTACTATCATTCATGGATGCGTACTCCAGGTATAATCAAATTCCACTGCATCCAGATGATCATGAGAAGACAGCTTCATATCTGGAATGGGGAACTTCTGCTACAATGTCATGCTATTCGGGCTCAAGAATGTCAGGGCAACCTATCAAAGAATGATGAATTGTGTCTTCCAAAGTCAAATTGAAAGAAACCTGAAAGTATACATTGATGACATGATCGTCGAGTCCATGCACACAGCCAGACATGTGGCCGACCTAAAAGAGACCTTCGAGCAATTGAGAGCTCGGAGAATTAGACTAAACCCAGCCAAGTGTGCTTTTGGGGTGCCAGCTGGAAATTTCTTGGGCTTCATGCTCACCAACAGGGAATTGAAGTTGACCTCGACAAATGCAAGGTCGTCTTGGAAATGAAAGAACCAAAGAACAAAAGAAAGATCCAGCAGTTGGCAGGTCATCTTGCAGCCTTAACTAGGTTTTTACCAAGATCGACAAAGAAATCTCTGCCTTTCTTCAAGCTCCTGAAAATGAGGCAAAGTTCGGATGGGGAGAAGACTGCAAGGCATTTGAAGAAATAAAAAAGTTCCTAGCTTCTCCACCAGTGCTGTCAAAGCCGCAACTCGTAGAGACATTGATCTTGTATCTCCTTGTGGGTGAAGAAGCCATTAGCGCCGCCCTGGTAAGGGAAACAGACAGGGGACAACAGTCGATGTACTTTGTAGGGCGAACATTGCAAGGATCTGAGCTCCGATATCAGAAGCTCAAAAAGGTGGCATTCGCCTTGCTTACCACGGCAAGAAGGCTCCGACCTTATTTTCAAGGGCATCGAGTGATCGTGAGAACCAACCAGCCCATCAGACAAGTATTGCATAAGCCGGATTTAGCAGGAAGAATGATCAATTGAGCTGTTGAACTTTCAGAGTTTGACATATCATATGAACCTCGACATGCAATCAAATCTCAGGCTCTGGCCGACTTCGTATTGGAACTTACTCCCATCTGAGGAAAAGAGCAAGAGAAGGAGGACCTTTGGACTATATATGTCGATGGATCCTCAAACTCCAAGGGAAGCGGAGTTGGGGTGATAATTGAAAGCCCAGATGGGGTGTCCATTGAACACTCGTTGTACCTTGCATTTCTGACCTCAAATAATCAGGCCGAGTATGAAGCTTTCATTGCAAGTATCATACAGGCAAAGGAGCACGGAGCAAGAAGGATAAAAATCCTCAGTGACTCGCAGCTTGTAATCTCGCAAATAGAAGGGAAGTATCAGGCCAAGGAACCCTCATGATGAAATATCTCCAACAAGTTAAGGAACTTTTGGCCGAGTTCAAAGAAGCGGTGGTCCAGTATATACCCCGAAATGAGAATAGCAGGGCAGACATTTTGTCGAAGCTCGCCAACACGAAGGGTTCAGGAAATCATCGAACTGTAATACAGCAAATCATCCCAGAGCCGACTTGCGTGATGGTCATAACTGATAATGAAGACTGGAGAAGGCCAATAGTAGCCTACCTGGAGAAAGGAGTTCTTCTTGACGAGGTCCAAGAGGCCAGAAAGCTCGTGAGGAACTCGGCTTGTTACACTATAGTAGAAGGGCAACTCTATAAAAAGGGTTTTTATACACGTATGCTCAAGTGCCTGAATCAAAGTGAGGCAGACTATGCTTTGACCGAGATCCATGAGGGCATCAATGGGCATCACATGGGAGGAAAAGCTTTAGCCAGGAAAGCACTCAAGGCAGGATAGTACTGGCCCACCATGGAAGCGGATGCAAAGGAGCATGTCAAAAGATATGAACAATGTCAAAAGCATGCACTCATCCTTCATGCACTTCTTGAGGAGTTGCAAACCATCACGGCACCTTGGCCGTTCTACAAATGGGGGATGGACTTGTTTGTCCTTTCACTGCAGCTCAAGGGCAACTCAAATGGTTGATAGTAGTTGTAGACTACTTCACCAAGTGGATTGAGGCCGAACCCTTCACCACCATAACCTCGACAAGGATTCAAAGATTCTTTGAAAGAAATCTGATAAGCTGATTTGGAATTCCAGTTGAAATCATCACGGACAACGGAACATAGTTCGCTAACAAAAAGTTCCAAGAGTTGATGGCCGATTTCATAATCAAACATCGGTTCGCATCAGTGGAGCACCCCCAAACAAATGGACAAGCTGAGTCAGCTAATAAGGTGATCATCAACGGCCTCAAGAAAAGGTTGTTTGATGCTAAGGGAAATTGGGTACAATAATTACACCTCGTCCTATGGGGATATAGAACAAGTGCCCAAACCTCTATAGAGGAAACTCCATTCAAGCTAACATATGGATGTGAGGCTATGATCCCAGTAGAGATCGGAGAACCATCCTGGAGGAGGGTGCAAAGATTGCAAGGAACTGAGGAAAAGAACAGTGAGGGATTGGCTGTAGAGCTCGACTTACTGGATGAAAGCAGGGAGAATGCCAGATATAGAAATATGATGGCAAAGCGCCTTGTGACGACGAGGTTCAATAAGAAGGTCAGACCTCGGTCATTCCAGAATGGTGACTTAGTGCTAAGGAGGGCTGACATCGACAACAAGAATGCTAGAGATGGGAAGCTCACCGTGAATTGGGAAGGCCCCTACAGAGTTAAGGAAAACCTGGGAAGAGGAGCCTATACATTAGAAACCATCTCTAAGAAGTCGGTTAAGAGATCTTGGAACGCAAATAAGCTTAAGGCTTACTACAGGTAGGCTCCAAATCTGACATCCAAGAAATTGTAAAGAGATTTTAATTCTATGCAAATAAGACGAGCTTCTAAGCCCAGTCAATAGATAGATTTTAATTCTATGCAAATAAGACGAGCTTCTAAGCTCAGTCAGTATATAGAGTTTATTTCTATGCAAATAAGACGAGCTTCTAAGCTCAGTCATGTAACTAGATTTCAGTTAAATGCAAATAATATGAGCTTTGATCTCAATCTTAATGCATATCGATTTCTATTCAAATAATAAAAGCCTTCGAGCTTAATGATCTAAAAAGGAATACCTTTTGTTGGCGAACAAAACTTATTCTAAATTGATCAAAATAATCTAGTTAACTCGGCAACTATAAGTCAGAGTGCAATAAAAACAAGATCAGAATTGAACCTCGCGACACGAATAGAATGGGAAGTAAATCGAAGCAATGATCTCGGAAATATGAATAACAAATTAAAATTGCAAGTCAAAAAGCCGACGTATAGTGGCAAAGATGTTCATACAAACTTAAAAAGAGGATCAAAGGCCCAAAATATAGGTACATCATAAAAGTTGGCATTCTGACCTCTTTCATTCTGCATCACGAAGGAGAACAGTTTCATTGGCCTCGGCCTCGGCTTCCTCCTCCTCAGGAGATTCGGAACCCGGAGTGCCAGGAACGATGAATTCGTCCTTCACGCCATACAAAACATCCATCCCTTCCGTAATGAGGTCGGGATTTAAAACCCGAGCCTGAGCAATGGCATTCGCAAAGGACTCGACCGCGACAATTATGATGACGGTCCGGGCTTCATAGTCGGCCTGTAGTTTTTGGAATTGAGCATTCTTGTTAGCCAAGGACTCTGAGCAGGCCTCTTTTTCAACATTTAAGTCGTCCACCTTAGCATTAGCCGACGCCAAAGATTTCTTCACCTCCTTCAACTCGGAGGTCAGATCTTGAACCTTCGTCTCCAACTCGTAATTCAATTTATGGAGCTCTTCATGCTTCCCCAAAAGTTCCTCCACCTTATTTGTAAGAGAGGAATTGGAAGCAGTAGACACGTCGAGCCGTTGATGGAGATCTTGAAAGGACTGGATCAGGGAAGCTGTTTTCAAAGCATCTTCCTCCAGCCGAGCCAACATCGACCTATGGTCAGGAGTCAACGGTGAATTACCCATGAGTTGTTGAGGGGGCTTCAAAGCAGCTCTAAATTGATCTGAAACCCCGACTCTCAATAACTCACCGGGCTCTAAAACAACGACGTCCCCTTGAGAAGTAGGTAAAGGGGGCGATGATGGAGGAGGGGTGATCTGAGAAGCGAAGACCTCAGAGGCAGGTGTAGTATCGCCCATGATGAAGGAGCTACCTCCAGACACAACGTCAAGCCGCCTTTTCTTAGTCACCTCGGCTTCGGCGGCGGCTTCATCTATGGCCTTTCCCTTCGAAGAAAACTTCTTGGGTTTGGGAAAAAACTTCTTATATGCAGAGCTCGTCATGCTAACTGCAAAAAAGAGGCAAAATCAGGACACAAGTTAGGAAATAAATACAAGGGAGCCTTGAGTGAACCTTATAAGGGGAATCACATACCAAGCTCTTCAAGAAGATCTTGTTCAAACTTATTTACAATTCGACTTAAGTCGATAATGCCGAATTCGTCGGCATAGCCAACCAGGACGGAAGCCGCCAATCTCTCCGAATCGGAAAGAGCTACTCCTGGGGTAGTATAATCCCTATAGCGCCTTTGATAGTGATTCTGCATCCAATAAAGCTCGAACCAAGACGCCAAATCCCCTCCGTCTAACCATGACGAGACAAACCAAGGGAGAAAATCAGAATGAGCTGCCACCTTGAAATAGGCATTCTTAAAGCCTTTAAGAGATTAGGAATAAGGAATAAAAATACCCCGATTAGGAGCGCCTCGGAGGGTAACCCAGCCTTTCTTCTCCTTAGCTGCGGCCCCAGACCGAGCTGTATATACATTGAACAAATAGAAGAACAAATCAACTGTACAGGGAAGGAAGACATATGCACACACTTGTTCAAAACCTCGGATAAAGGCCCAGGAGTTGGGATGAAGTTGCGTCGGTGCAACTCGGAGCCTATGAAGAACAGAAATATGAAAATCGGAAAGAGGAAATCGAAGTCCAATTTTGGTGATTAAATCTCGGTAGAAAAATAAGTAGTGAAGCTCATCAACATGAGGACCCGCACACACCGGGCTATCACCTACGGGAAGAATATCAACCCCCGAAGGGTCTCCAACAGGAAGTTGGGTTACTTCGGCAAGAGACATGGTGGACCGCATACTGAGAATTTCAAGTAGAACCCAATTTTGGATGTCGGATTCTTCCATGACCACAGAACTGGAACACGAAGGATGATGGTCAGTATTAAAATCAGTTAAATCCAACCTCGGACCATCCAGGTCGGACAACGACGAATTTGGACTCCAAGAAAAAGGGATGGAACTATCGGAACTGCTGTCAAGGTCGATAAAGGCTGCTTGACTTGAAGTCGAATCATAAAATGGGGTAAAAGGGGTCTGGGACCTCAGAAAGCCCAACTCAGACGAAGAAGAGCTAGAAGTTCTATCGCTGAGACCAAGGGGAGGAATCCGATTTAAAACAGATCTCGAACCAGAAGGATCTTGAGAAGAGGGAAAAATATAAGCTAAAAGAACTGAGTTACCAGAAGAACTCGGCTCAATAGGATCAACGAGGTTTGAGACCAAAGAAAGTCCACCCTTGACAGCGACATTACTAAAGTTAAGCTAGGGTTGACGTTCCCCTCTCCCTCTCCTACCTCGTCCTCTCCTACCGCGCCCACCTCAGGAGCTCCGATGACCTCCTCGGTGACCTCGAAGAAGTTATTGGAGTTTCTCTTTCTCAGTATACTCCCTACCATAAAACCAATATTGGACTGACCAGGCAACTGTTTCACTTCCTCTTCATTAATGCGATGTTCATCACCTTGGCCAGCAGCCGAGCCCGAAGGTGAACCAGGAATACTCATAACCAAACTCAAGATTACAGAAGAGAGGAACCCTCTCTCGAAGCAGTCAAATAAAAACCCTCAAGGAGTATGAGTTATTCCCTCAACTTAGTGAGGAACAACCACAAATCCCAGACTCCCAAAATGAAAGAAATGCGAACAATGACAAAATCAAATTGTGAAAAGAAATGAAAGGATTAGAAAGTACCTGAATATTGAGAAAAAGGATGAGGAAAGCTAGACTCAACCCTCGGAGGGCCTTCGTGAAAAATGATTCTGAAGGAACTGGAAAGCTCACTTGAAAGAAAAACACAGAAATGAAAATGCAAAGATAAAATGGTGAAGAAGCAAAAAAATGAAAATAGGAAGTTGTGAACGGACGAGAGAAGGAAAACCTAGAGGCAATTTCAGCCTTGGGCGCGAATATGAAAGGGCCTCAAACGTTTGAGTGGCCAAGGACAAGGGGGTAAAAACACCACCCACAATAATCATGACCTACACAGGCTCATAATGGCGCACGACCCATGATGTACGAACCTCAAATGAGCATAGGACATGTGGAACGTCATAACCGTCATTGCAGGCAAAATGCAGGTCACATTGACGTGATTGAAATCTGATTTGATCTTACCCATGGTGTTATGACAGATTGCCACCACGGCCAAATGTGACCGACCTAAACCTCGACAGAAATAAAGAAAGGAAAAACTTTCCATGTCGGATTCACACCCGAATCAATATAACCAAGGAGGAGCAAAATTTCCAAATAAACAAGCTCGGCCAGATCGAGTCCAAGATAATATCTCAGCACCCCGGCATTTCAAGTTTCAGAATACCGAACTGGGGGGCAACTGTTATGGATATATATCATATTATAACTACCTACCTAAGAATCCACTAAAAAATAAATACCTAATTATCCTAACAATATCAAATAACAAAGCTACTCAAGATAGAGTCATTATCTCAACATAAAGGAAGCTGAATCCTACCGCAACTGGGAGATCTACACAAATCCTAGAGGTAACCCTTATAAATAAGAGGCCAAAGACCCCAGGTATACATTTTTTGACCTATTTTACTATTACTGCCAACATTGTGCACACACCCACGTCTTGGCTATAAGCCTATTGCTTGTGCGCAGTGATTGAAGAAGTGGCTATAAGCCAATCTAAATATCTACCCCTAAGATATATCTGAGCGCATACCATACAGTATAGCAATACGGTGCTAGGACCTAACAGATGGGTTGAAGAATGTTTCGTATATACTTTTTGTTGGTCTTTTCATGATATGTGAGAGGTTATACATTGTCTGTAGTTACATGGTATACTTGGATGAATGTTCACCACTTTATAATTACAATTTTTCTATGGTTTTAGTGTGTATTGCTAATTTCGATCCTACTTAGGCGGCACTATTTACATTTATTTATTGAATAGTTCGTTTGAGATGATGAGAAATTTTATGGCAAGGTTTTTTTTTTATGGTCAACCCAAACCGTACTGACAAAGAATATTTCAAGTTAGTTTGGGTCATCGATAAGACTATACTTATTTTGCTAATTGATAATAAATTTAATCCTGAAACTGGGAAACGTACACTAGTCAACATTAGATCGATAACCATGAATATATGACTTTTTTTATTTGTTTTTAGTGCTACAAGTAGGACAATTACTTAGTAAGGGTGTGCAGTCTAGGATTTTGAATGAAATGTGCACGAAGCCTGCACACGATAAATGCGAGTGTTTGTAGTAGTGCAGTGTTGGTATGTTCAATGATTAAACAAATAATAATTGGGCAAAAGCATTAGATGTGTAATTTGCTTTTGCTTTTAATGTTGTCGAAGCATAGTAACATTCACATATATTTCTCAACTAGGTGGTTTAAAGATCTAATTAAACGAAACCAAATAGGAAACCAGACCAAACCGATTTATAAAAACCAGTTTTTCAAACCAAAATGTTTCCTACTTTTTGGATATAGACTAGATCTTATATTTTAAAAATGGTTTGGATATTAACCAAACCACTTTTGCAGTTTTGCTAGCCATATTAATCTGATTTTATTTACGCTAACAATGTTTTTTTTGTTGATAAAAGTGGAGGGCCAAGCCCAGAAAACTAAACACTCAGATTATGCATATACAGACTCAATTGTTCCATCAACATATTGGAGCACAACTCTAACCAGTAAGGTAAAATATCAACAGGGGGAGAGGAGAAAAACATCAACTCTTCACCCTTACAACTAAAGCCTAGCTTAGCTAAAAAATTTGCACAATCATTGGATTTCCAAGGAATAAACTCCAACTGCAGCTGGTCAAAATCTTGAGTAATGCTTCTAATTTTGCAGATCAAAGATGTAAAGTCACAAATCTCAGAATCTTCCTCCAAGCAAAGGATGGCTTCTTTACTATCACAACCCATCCAAACCTTGGTATAGCACAAATCCCCAGCCATTTTGAGACCATGTATACTCCCCATAACTTAGCTTCCAAAACAGAAACTGTCCCTAAATTAGTTGAGAAGACCCCTTTCCACTCCCCACTTGAAGAAACAGCCAGCCCTCCACAAGCACCTTTGCTGGAATTTAAACAAACAGCTTCATCCACAAATATGTTGATCTGATCCAGTACCTGCTGCTTCCCTGCCAACTCAGAATTAACAATACCACCAGAAACAACACAAGCATTCACAGAACTCATGCTTCTCTTCATACTAGCCAGGTAGCCCAAAATGGAAAGAACAGGATCTTGAGGGAAAGAAAAGGGTTCCTCATGAACAGTAGAATTTCTCCACTGCCAAAGAAACCAACATGTGACTAAAAAGATCTCCTTCCAAGACTGCCACAACTGACTAGAAAACTGTTAAAACAGGTTAATTTTAAACCATACAAGACCTTCAGCAGATAAAAACTCTCTTGGGACATGACCTGCAAACCATCTCTCCCAAACTTGTCTGGCCACCCTACAATCCCTCAACACATGTAAGACAGTTTCATGAGAATTGTAGCAGGTTGGGCATCCAAGATCTCCTCCACTCCATTGGCCTGTCATAGTTCTAACATGAATTTTATTAAGACATGCAAGCCAAATGAAAACAGCTATCCTATAAGGACATTTCCATCTCCAAATAGCAGCCCAAATTTTATCCTTTCCAACACTAAAATCAGACATATGACAGTAAGCATTTCTCACAAAAGACATGTTTGGTCTACTCCACAACCAGTTCAGTCTATCATCTAAAACATCATTGACAAGAGGCCTAATGCCTTTAAGCTTATTTAGGGTATTAGGATCTAACCAGTTCAGAAGGCAATACCATCTCCACTCCCCTGTAACAAGATCCACATAGTCACACACTTTGAGAGGCAGCTGATCATTCAGAGGTTTACAAACAGCAAGTTCATATAAACTCCTTTTCCAACCTCCCCACAAGTCTGTCCAGAAACAAGTCTCATTGCCATTTCCAACCACCCACTCAAGATGCTGGGATAGGTTGTCTCTAGCAGTACAAATATACTTCCATAAAGGAGAATCAGTAGCTTTTGAAATTAAAGCCCGGTTAGGATTAAGATTCCTACCATACTTGCCTAACATCACCTGCACCTAGAGGCTATTTTGATCATTCATAACCTTCCATGCTAATTTCTGCATAAATGTAGCATTTTGTCTTCTCAAGTCTAAAAAACCAAGCCCGCCACAATCCTTAGGCAGACACAATTGCTCCCAAGATACATAGTGAGCTCTTTTTTTGACATCAGAGTCCCCCCAAATAAAATTCCTTTGTAGTCTCTCAATCTCCTGGCACACATGGACAGGTAGCATACTATTTTGCATATGAAAGGAAGGTATAGCTGAGATGACACTCTTGGCAAAGGTGATCCTACCCGCCAAAGAAAGGCACTTAGATTTCCACCCTTGGAGTCTACCTTGAACTCTAGAAATCGTATCAGCATAGTGGTCTCTTTTAACTCTACCATGCCTCATCAAAGCTCCCAAATAACATCCAAGGCTGCTGACTCTTTTAAATCCACTCACAGCTGTAACAGAATTTATAGTCTCCTGAGCTGCATTCTTCGAAAAGAATATACAAGACTTTTCCACACTCACACATTGACCTGATATCAATGAAAACTTCTCCAAACAGTGAGCTATAGATTCCAACTGATCCATAGAAGCTTCAGCAAACAGAATTACATCATCTGCAAACATGAAGTGAAAGATAAGTGGACCAGCTTTACCAGCCCTCATAGGTCTCCACCTTTTAGCATCCACTTCATCCAAAATTAAATGAGTTAATTTCTCCATGCATAAGACAAATAGATAAGGGGATATTGGATCCCCTTGTCTAATCCCTTGCTGAGAACTAAAGCCAGGTGTCCTAGCACCATTACACAGAACCTCCAAACAAGGGCTAGTTACACAACCCAAAATAGCATCAATCAAATTCGCAGGGAACTTCACTTCCTCCAAAACTGACCTGATAAAACTCCAATTAAGCTTATCATAAGCTTTTTCCAAATCAATTTTAATAGAGAAGAAGCTTTTCCTACCTTTCATCTTGTGCATAGCATGAACCATTTCTTGGGCAATGATAATATTATCCTGTATTTTCCTCCTTGGAACAAAACTCACTTGATTAGGGGAAATGAGACTCCCCAAAAGAGGCTTAATCTTATTGACAAGGATTTTGCTGAGTCCCTTGTAGACAGAGTTGTAGAGGGCAATTGGCCTAAACTGTTTCATTAAACATGGCCTCTCAACCTTGGGAATAAGAGCTAGCAGGGTATGATTGATCTCCTTAATCAAATCTGGCTCTCTAAGGTACTTCTTCACACTTCTAAAAACTTGAGATTTAAGACATTCCCAATTCCTTTGGAAGAAGAGAGCAGGATAACCATCAGGTCCAGGAGCCTTCAAAGGACCTATTTGAAAAAAAAAGTTGTTCTCACTTCCTCCAAATCAACATCCAAAGACAAAGAGGCCAATTGGTCCTCCTTCAAGTCTGGCCAATGTTAAGAATGTGGCTTCCATACTCAAGAGGGGGTGAATTGAGTATTACAAAATTTTCGCAAAAGCCCCCTTCTAGTTTCTAAATAATTATTTCAAGCAAACTTTGATATGTGGAAATCTAATCAATACATTCAGACAATCCATAATATATAATATATCATAATTATAGAACTTATACTAGCACATACAAGATATCAAAGAAGAAATTAGAGTGCTAGAAATAAAGAGTTTAGAGTTTAGAGAATTGCTAACACAATATATCCTGGTTCGGTCACCACCACTTGTGACCTACGTCCAGACTGAAGCCGCTTGATCAACTCTTTCACTAATGGTCAAGCTTCACGGGTGCTTGACAAACCTTTACAATCTTCCAAGATTTCGGGTTCTTGGATACCTTTCAATCTCCAAGTTTACGAGTACTTGGTAACCTTACAATTTACTCCAAATTTACTTAGGTATTTGGCTACCTCTCAAACAATGGGTCTCACAACCCTTTCAACTCAAGAATACAAGAAGGGGAATATTAGGAAATGAATATACACTCTCAAAGTTTGGATATACAACTTGAAGCACTATGGGTATATGGATTTTCAAGATATGAGCTCAAATATATTTGATCTTTGAAAGATATGAAAGAATATGCAAATGATAGTGTAGAAGCTCTCAAATCATCCTTAATATGTCTAGGAATAGTGATCTCTACGTTTTAGGGTCATAAGGAATGTATTTATAGTGTTTCCATTGAAAACTAGTCGTTTATGACCGTTTTATGCATTCTGCCCAGTAAGTATTCGAATACTTGTCGTGTGGAATTCGAATACTTCATTTATAGCCGTTTATGGCCGTTATAGTCCTTCTTCCCAGCAAGTATTCGAATACTTTTTGTGTGGTATTCGAATACTTAATAAGGTATTTGAATAATGCATCAGGTATTCGAATACTTTATTTTCAACAAGAACACTGTTTCGTATTTTGGGCATAACTTGAGTTATACTTGTCGGATTGATGTGATCTTGGTCTCGTTGGAAAGATAAAAGAAATATCTAAACTTTTATGAAGAACACAAGATCCAAATCTATCATCTTAGATACGAAAAGTTGTATGGAAGGAAGCAGCAAAATTAAGCAACAAATTTTTGGTTCAAATGTGTTCTAGCTTGCTTCCAACCATTTTTTGTGAAAGATCTTGACTTGATAAATATGTTTTGAAGTTATAAAATATGTCAAGGATCTTTTCCTTGGATTTTTCAAATTTCTTTCAAGTATATAAAGATTATGATTATGCAATTTGAAAAACACGTTTACTTTGAGAAAAACTTTGAGCTCATTCAAAGTAATCTACCATATACCCTCACATATATTCTAAGTCCTAAAGATATATTCTAAATATGATTTTAGACTTAGCTATATGTCTTGTGTCTTGGATCCTTACTTGAACTTGATGTGTTGACTTGTTGAATATGACAATGTTTGGCACTTTGTTGGTTTTGATCATTTTTCACCATGGTTATGATATTGAGATTCTCTTAGATGTTGTCTATGGTTAGTTGTCTTTGATCTTGGTGTTGCTATTCTAATTATTTCTTGTTGTTCTTGATCCAATGATCTTGCCACTTTGATGTGACATTACTCTTCTTGTGTGACTACATCATACATCTTCAATATCCACATACGGTTGATGCTTTCTGCTCTTGATCAAAGATCTTCTCTTTTTGTTGTTGCCATTTTGTTATCATCAAAACATACCTTATATCTACAGCCAATTGTTACTAGTATGCACCCACACAGGATTAATAGCTCCATCCTTAAAGAGATTTATGAAGAAATTCCTTGCCAACTCAATTAACTCATTTTCCCTACTTATCCAATCGCCAGCCTCATCTTGGAGTTTAATAATTTTATTCCTTTTCCTTCGGATCAAGGTACTAGTATGGTAAAGTCTAGTATTTATATCTCCATCTCTAATCCAATCTCCCCTAGATTTTTGATGCCATAGTTGTTCCTCCTGATCAAGGATACCTGAAAGTTCATCCTTCAGCTTAGATTCTAACTTCTCAAGCTGCTTACTGTTATTACTGCTACTAACTTTTTGAATACCATCCAATCTAGCAATAATCCTATTTTTCTTATATTGAATGAAACCAAAAACATCTATATTCCAATCCTTAAGAGCTGGAGTAAAGGAGTTCAAATTGTCACAAAGGTTGGCAGCTTGGTTCCAATTAGCTTTAAGGAAAGGACTGAATCTAGGGTCATACTACCAGGAGGCAAGGAACCAGGAGGGCCTCTCTCTCTCTCCAATCAGTTTCTTCCTTCTCCAATCTGACAAGAATAGGACAATGGTCAGAGAATAGTCTAGGGAGGGTCAGCACATCAACATCTTCAAAGCTAGCTCTCCAAATCTCATTAGCCACAGCTCTATCAAGCCTCTTAAAAACCCTATTCAAGTGAAGGAACTTGGGCCTTCTCCAAGTAAACCTATTACCACCTCCTCCCAAATCCAACACACCACAAGCATCTAGGACATTAGTAAACTGGTTGCACCTGTTATAATCAACAATCCTTCCACCCCTCTTCTCCTCAGCACAAGTGATTTCATTAAAGTCACCAGATAGTAACCAAGGCTCCTCCATAGTCCTCCCAATATGTTTCAACTCTTCCCACAGTATTCTGCGTTTCCCTTCATGAGGACTAGCATAGACAGCCGTAAAAAAGAAGCCTTTCATATTAGAAAACTCCACCCAACAGTGAATATACTGCTCATGCTTTGAAATACAAGAAATCTTAACATCACTAGCATTCCACATGAGCCAAATGCCACCAGAAAATCCTTGAGCTTCAACTATACTATAATTAGTGAAGCCCAAACTTCTGATAATCCTAACAGCTTTATTCCCACTCACCCTAGGCTCCAAAATAACAGCCACACTAACCTTATATTTATTCCTAAATCTACTAAAAGTGCTTTTAAATTGTCTCTTGACAGCACCTCTACAATTCCATGAAAGGACATTCATCATGAATTCTGACTATGATGCAAGATTACAAAGCTCTTGCAGCTTCCATCATGACTAACACTCATACAGCTCTGACTTCCAGCAAGTCCATCAACACAACCAGTTTCATAGCTAATATTAACATCATTAACTAAATTAGCTTTTAGAGATAAGTCAACTTCCATACCTATATTAGCATCCACAAGCTTGGAAGGCTCATCCATAATTTGATCAAGAGGCTCAGGTTCCTTTTGCATGCTAGCAGCAACCATTTCCTCGACAACAAGAGCATTTGAAACATGGGAGGAATTATCATGTGTCAAACTAAGCTCCCCTGACATATTATCTTCACCCTCCAACTCATCCATCTTTTGAAAAACTGAGCTGCCTACTCCAAAGGAGATAGGTGATTCTTGTACAGATCCTTTACCTTTAACCGAAGAGGCCTTCACCACATATTTCTTGGAAGAATAAACCCCCGAACGATTTGCACCACTTTTTTAGCAGCAGATGATGCAACAGTTGCAAACAACATTCCAAGAACAGGGGACCCAGCTTTGCTACACGAGGATACATTCTCATTGTTTACCATAGGACTAGGAGAGTCACTCACAGACTGTTGGACATTAGCCCCTTTTGCATTACCCTTTTCCTTGTTAGCACCAGACTTAGGACCCATCATACTCTTTTTATTAGAGATGTCAGCACCAAAGGTTCTGTAACTTTCGGTATCATGCTTTTGATAGGATGGCTGATCTTTCTTCCTTCGATTAACAACCATCCATGGTCCTACACCTTGGGCTCCAGAATTTTCCACAAGTTGAGCAGGAGCCTCCTCCGGTTGATGCACATGAGTAGGTCTAGCAAAATCTGGACATGAGTCAGAGTTATGCTCATACCTACCACATTTGAGACAAATCAAAAAAAGTCCTTCATACTCCACCCTCTTCCTAGCACCATCCAAAACATATTCACCTCTCAAAGGCTTAGAGAGGTCAATTTCAAAACACACCCTGGCAAATCTGGCTCTGTCTACAGTAGAAGTAGTACGATCAACCTTAATTACTTTACCAATCACCGAACCAAGATGATTCAGAAATGAAAATTCGCAATATTCCTGTAGGATGCCTGGGAGTCGAATCCGTGCAGCTACTTTATGGATATTAGCTTTGTCAGGATCAAAACATGGTTCCCACTTCCTTGTGGCTAGGTAATGACCTAGGATAACCCACGGACCACCAGTAATAGCTAGGTTCATATCCTTCAGATGTAACACCTCGTGTATACCCGGTAATGTTATCATACTATCGTATTAAGCTGCGCTTAATTAAAAATGCGGAATATCTTTTTCTTTTCCAATTATAACGTCATTATACTTAGCCAAGTTGATTACTTAATCAGTTTCATAAAATATCGCCTGTATGTAAATTGCAATAAGACATCTACTGAAATACCGCCATATATAAATATAAAGTGAGTATCTAAGTCACGGCATTACATCACGTAATCCGGACAATATCCTGATACATTAATACAACTCTAATTGAAACAAGACATAACAAGTCTACGTGGCATGGACAATCCCCATGCTCACAAAATCAACAGCGTAAACGGCCAAGCCTCAACATAATAATCCAAAGTCATAAAGAAGCTAAAAGCATAAAAGCAGCATGCATATCCAGCATCCAACAAGTCAGCATATAATATCATCGATATCTGACTCAGCTCCGGCCTCCTGCCGCCTGGGGCCTCAACCCCCACATTACCTGATCCAGAAATAAGCATTCCCCAAACGTAGGGTGAGATCTCTAAACTAGAAATCTCAGTAAGACAAGGGGTCCTCAAGGATCTTCCACCTCAAGCTCACTTACATGTGCAATATAAGTTCTAAAAGCATTTAAATCAATATCAGTTCCAAAACTATACAGTGCAACAGATATTCATGCCATGTGTGTTTAAATTATTCTACTGGCCAGAGAAATGTAGGAATACGTCTATACCTACATGTAGTACAAGGAACACTGCTTGCACCTCACCCACAGCCTCACCATCTTGTATGTACCACATACTCAGGATTATCGTATAGGTGGAACACCACATGTATATCATAAAGGCACTAGCATATAACAGCTCAACAACATTTCCAAAACATCAAAAGCATGTAACACAGCATGCATATAACCATACCCCCATGGGACATGGTGGAACCACAATATGGCTAAACCGAGGACACGAAAGCTTACATTGCAAGCTCACTATACAATGCCAAGAGTCCTCACAGCTCAAGTCCAACACACAGCAGATCACAATCTGATTTAGGACCAGCAAGTATATCAACATACATAGCTCAAAAGCATTAACATAAAGGCTACGTTCTCCTTTTACTATTTACGTCTTAAGGCTTCCAACAAAGCCACAAGCCCTTAATCACATGATTCTGACTTAGTTCATTAATTACAGAAGTTCAACTTCATCAATCCAGGGTCCACAAACCCCCAATAGCCCACTGTACACACAGCATAGCTATTGTTTCACGAAATCCCAGAATATCCGGATATTCCTCGGGGACATATCCGGATATCCAATATCCGGATATCTCACTGACAATATCCAGATATCCAATATCCGGATATCCAAATCCCCATATCCGAATATCAATATCCGGATATCAATATCCGAATATTTCACGGCAAATATCCGGATATTTCGCGACAGAATGCAGTTTTTTCATTTCGCGAAGATATCCTTCAAAGGTTCCACTTTTACCAATTAAATGTGTTCAAGACTCCATTTTTAGGTCTATACAGGTTCATACATATGTTAGTTACTTGTTTAACCCATTTACATACAAAGACATCACCTTTAAAGCATAAAAACTCATGATCATGGTAAGGTAACTCACCCCAAAGCTCAACAAGCCAACAAAGGGTGCTCTTGGAGCTCACAAGACAACTTCAAGGTTCTGACTTTAACACCAAACGAAAATGCCACTCAAGCTTCTTCACAAAGGTTGACACTTTGAAGCTCACAAGCCAAGAAGAAAGCTCCAACACTACAAACCACCAACTCATCCCCTTCACAACACAGCCTCCAACACTCAGAAGCAAGGCCACCAACACCCTCCCAATGCTCACTCTCACTCACCACAAGTGTTTAGATGATGAAAAAGAAAAGAAAATGTCAAGTCTTGACACAAAATCAAGCAAGAATGACCAAGGAATGAAGGTGGCAGCATGGAGAGCTCACACACTAGCAAAGAGTCACGTAGGAGGCTGATATCCACCTAGGGTTTTGTGCAAAATGCACTTATATAGCCACTTTAAAATAATACACACAGTATTAACTTTAATTGCTACGCTTAGCATTTTAATCCCAAACTTTGGATTCTTAACCTACTCAATTTTACAAGAATTATCATATTTTTCTTATAATTTTCGGAGCACCTTTTCGGTACGCGCTTTTCATAGCCAGCATCAGTTTCTGGCACCAGTTCTCATTATTTTGACTTGAAACTCGTGTTACAAGTCCTACATATTATTCTAGTAATTATCATGCACTTATTATTATTTTCCGGGATACTTTTTAGGTACACATTTATACCGACTAGCAGAACCGGTATCTTCACTTTTCTTCCGAAAAGCGACTTTCAGCATTCTTAATCACTTATCATAATTATTAAAGCCTCTTAATAATTATTAGGATCAATTATGGAATCATTTCTTAATTTAACATAATTAATTACTTAATTTCCTTAATTAACGGTGCGGGTTCTTACACCAGACAACTGAACCTAACCGAAAAAAAATTTGTTACCTAGATCCGCAACAGTAATATTCCCAGCCTTCGCCCACATCACCTCCAGCCTCTTCTTCATAAATCCAACGCCAATCTTCCTTTCTAGCAGCTTCACAATCAACGCATTCTTCCACTTTAGACGCATTCTAGTTCTCGCCTCCTTGTTGCTTCTAATTTCAACAGAACCGTCATCCCTAACAATGGTCTGAAAGCCTCATTCAGAGATCTCACCTAGCTTAGGATCTAGGGGATCCATATCAGGATCATCTTCCTCAAATAGCCATGGAACGTTGTCGCCCGACACACCGTTCTCAACCCCTGTAACCTCTGCAAATGCCCTCGGTTTTTCATACCCTGGAGCCCCAGCCTGAAAATCCTTAATCGCTTCACGTATCACAACTTCCGGTTGAATCTCATCACCACTCTTCGTCCTCTTTGTACTCTTCCTTGACATCACCAAATACTCGATCTCACCATCTCTCGACTCTCCCATTGAAGCAAACACAGCGAAAAACAGAAAGAAAACCCTAACAGACATAAAAAAATTGCGCGAGTAGAGCCACGCGCCTAACCCATTTCTAGTTTTACGCTAACAATGTTAGTGTTAGATAAATGTTAATGTTTTGAATACCTCGTTGCTAAGAAATAAAGCAACACAAAAAGCTTTTGAATTTAAATATTTGGTTTGGTATTGTTCCACATGTTTTTTTTTTTTAAATTAAAACTTTCAAATAACGTGACATAAGTTAGTAAGTTCATAAAATCAAATAATATCTACTAGGAAAATGGTTGATTTTGTTTAATTATTTTTTAAAAAAAAATAATTTATTTTCAATCATTTTGTTTAATTATTATTTTTCTTCTTAACAGTTGGTTATTGTATACCAGAATAAAGGGTTAATGATCTGTATGAATAGAGTAAATAAAGTCGGTTATTCTTAGATTTGAACATAAGGAGAAAAGAAAAATTTATATATGGATTTTATTTGATTTAAAGAGCTAATGATTCTTAGATTTGATTTAAAATCGATTTTATAATTGATTTTGAACTTGAAAACCGATTTTGATTTCAATCCAGTTATAATTTAAAATCAATTTTAAATTAAAATTAATTCAAAACCAGTTATGAATTATAAATCAGTTCAAAAAATTAAAACTGGTTTAGTTTGAAAACCAAACTATTAAAACCGATTGAGTTCAATTTTTAATAAAAATCAAAGCAAATCGAACCGATTCATGCATGCCCGTGGTCTCAACTACCGAATTCAGAATTCAGGGTGACGCCTACAATGCTACATTTAATATTTGGAGAATGGATGCTCCAAGCCTTGAACACCATTGATTGTGTAGAAAAATAAATCACTGGGTGGTGTGAACCAACTGCAACTTTATTAACAGGTTAGTTTGGAAAATTCTGTTAAATAAATTATTTGTCTCTCAAAATATAAGAAATTCCAAAATGATCCTTAAGTTTTGCGGTCCCTTATTCTATAACACCATCCATGGAGAACTACAATGGGAACCCACTTTGAGTGCCATTCTCCATTGATGGGTCATCAAATTTTCATTTTTGCTGCGTTTAAGTGGACAAATGGCTAATTGAGTTCTTCAAATAAAAACTTGAGATAAATCTATAGCTTCAAATAATAATGAATACACAATTAGTCACCAAAAGAAAATTTCAAATCCAATATTACACGAACAAATCTTATTATTAACCATACATTGAATAGCCGTCTAAACATACATGTATTCACCACCTCGAATGGCATTTTCGGCACCTTTCCTCTCTTCTTCGGCTTCCTTTTCGCGTTCCTTCCAGCTCTCATAGGCACGATCATCAGTTTGCAGCTCATATCGACAGATTGGACAAGAATTGTGCTCATCCTGCCACATAAAGGATAAAATTGAGCACACTTAATATCAATTTATCTTGTTTCTTATAGAATGCCACAGAATCAAAAGCATAAAGTTGGTTTCAAAAGCAGAACATAAATTTCCAATAAATCTGTGGACTTAGGGACAATACCAGCCATGGCTTTAGACATGGTGGGTGGAATGTGTGCTTGCATGGCAACTCTTGCATTTTGTCATTTAAAACCAAGTTTTCTCTGCAAATTGAACACTCTGCATCTTTCCCCAGATTAGCCAGGATTTCGTCTGTGAGAGTGATGACTGGAAGTTTTGCCACAACTTCTTTACTGGCAGGAGGGGCTTTTGGAGCTACAGGATCTATATCCATCTAAACAAAAAGAAAAAATTACAGCTAGTTACCCTTAATTAAGCAGTGCAAAGTGTAACGATGGAACAGCTGCTCATGATAGGCAAAATACATATACCAATAAAAAGGGAAATTGAAAAGACCAACAATGTGACAAAGGAACTAATAAAATGAGTTGAACTGAGTAGGTTGTTTATATCTAAATACCCTTGGATGATGCATTAATATTGATGATAAATCCACTAAAGCGATGACAAGTAACACTACGTATAAGCATTTAAATAGAAGAAGCCAAATTGATATGCAGAAGAAGTATTCTATTGAATGACTCTCAAGTAGCTTGGTTTCTTTAATATAGCTTGCAGAAATGCTTGTTCACAGTCAACTAGGTGTATTCAAGTTCCAAATTTAGGGTAAATAATTTGTTAATGATCTCAAATGAACCCAGAATAGCTTGGTTTGCTTATGGTTCAAACTATGAGTAAGCCACATTATTTATATCTCTTTCTTGAAACTTGTCTATTACACAAGCTGAAACTAGAGATTCAAAGCCATATTGATATTCAAGAGCAAAAAATTGAAAATGGAGTAACCAATGGTTATCAGGAATGTATGAAAAGATTTCGGATAAATACCAGGGGCACAACTTCTTCCAATCTATTTATAAGCTCTTGAAGCACATTTGCGGCATTTTCTGGTGTTGTATCATTTGCAGCTGAACCTTGAGACGATTCAGCAGCAAATAGTGTAGCAGCTGTGCTCAAGAGGTTTGATTCCACCAACCATTGAGGCTGTGGTGGCTCTTGATCCACTGTAAGGTGCCCCTCAAAAAGATATCCTGAATTGACACAAAACACAATAAACAAAGGAAATCAAAGTTAAATGATTTCAGAACATCTGAAGGATACAACACATGAACATGACAAACCATAAATAACACCTCAAGAAAAGAAAGAAAAATTGCAATTATTCTGAAAAGGAAATCACCTCTGTTTGCATGATTCTCTACGAGTTGCGAAGCTTGTGATGGGTTGTCTCCTAGATGCAAATGTTCCCTTGCCTGGGCAATGCAAGCCTTCAAGTGTTCCTTCTCAGAAGGTTCAGAAACAAGCAACTGAGCCTGCTCAAAAAGGCCCAGTCCAGCATTCCAGAAACCCGGTGCTGTATACCTTGTCTTCAACACAGTAGCAACCCGGCATATAACCAAATAAAACTGCACCACCACCAAAACCACAGTCAATTTCTTGGCTATTAATTCGTCAACAAACAATAAAAAAAAGTTACATAAAAAAGGTTGACCTATCAAAGGTCAGGACATGACAAAGACCTCAACACAAGGGCATACAGATTACCTACCAACGAAAAATCACTTGTAGGAATCAAACTAAAGACTTTTAGAATGTGATTTTTATCAATCCAACCATTGTCTATTATCTTGATTGTTTTTGTGAGATCTAATAAAAATTAAACAAGAATAAGTATATAATCAAATTTATCTTCATATATTTCAAAAGTATACATGATGTTGATGCATACTAATTAAGTACTAAATAATTTTAGATTAATATAATATTTTAGAAATACGAATTGTATGTTACAAACTTTACAATGGTGAATTTCGAGATAAAATTATTGCATAACCAAGTAAGCTTGGCTCATGAAATATTTATTTATATTAATATATAATTACTACATACATAACCATAATTATCAATCCAAGCAAATTCAAAATCGGTTCTTTCGGACCAAACTCATAGAAACAAAGAATAATAAACCAAACCCAGAAACGTTACAAAATTAAATTGAAGAATGTACCACTAACTAGTTATATAGAGTCATAATGGGAAATTTAAATATGAAAAAAAAAATTGAATTTAGATGAGCGTACGGATTTTCTGAGAGAGGGAGAAGCTGATGGATATTTGTGTTGGAGCATGGATTTGAGAGACGAAACAGCAGCCTCAAAATTTTGCTTCTTCCCCAATTGTTTCTGCAATTCCTCCAATTCTTGTTTCACCAAATACTCTGATTCCATTCTCTTTCTCTTCCCTTTATATAACAAATTCAAATTCAAATGATTTTCAGTCAGATTCAGATGAAATCATTAAAATTCAGAAACCCTATATTCTTCTTCTTCGTCTTCTTCTTCCTTTTTTGATTTTTTATAATGGAAATCGATTTTCTTCAGCAAGGGGAAACCAAAGAGGATGATCACCTACGGACAAGCCTACCGATCCCTGAGTAAGTCACCGAATTGTTTTCAGCCACGTCATTGGCATGAAATTATCCCGAAATAATTTAAACGACACTAAATTCAGCTGTCGTTTTGGGCCGGGTCGCGCTGCACGTCATTATTACAATGCGAGATTCGATTCTACAACCTACAATCCATAGGGGTGATAATAAGGTTGGGGTCTATAAGGGCCTTAGGCCCGGCCCGTTTTGGCTCGGCTCGACTTGTCTTTTTTTATTATTAAGTCCAGATTTATATTTATGCAAAAGTCTTTTTATTTAAAAGGCCTCAGGCTTCCATAACCAAGTCCGGCCTTGAAGGCTGACCCATATACATTAAATTTATTTATTTTTTATATTTTTATATTAATCATTTCAACATCCTTTTCTCAGTTTTCTGTCTCTTCTCTATCTCTTATCCCCGTCATCGTCCCACCAACAGGTAAATGAAGTCATGTTCACCATCTATTTTTATAAGCCATGCGGATTCCACGGCTTATAATGATGCTTATGGCGGCAACCGTGGAAGAAAATTTAATGTAAAATGTGGAAGAAAATTTATTGGTAGAGTTCAAATCTAGTGTAAAAAATCTAGAATATTAAGGAATGTGGAAGAAAATTTAATGTAAAAAATCTAGAATGTGGAAGAAAATTAAGGAAAAGCAACGTAAAATAAAGTAAAGGTGCTATTGTTATTTTGATTTTTTAATATTAATGTTTTTTATTATAAAAGAAACAACTATTATTTTCTTACAAAAAAAATACTTATCAGTGCATGATTAATGGGCTAAATACTGCAACAAATTGAAAGGTAAGGTTTTTATTTTTAATATATAAACAGGCCACAGGCTTGAGACAAGCTTTTATTTTTTGTAAACGAACCAGGCCACAGGCTAATATTATATTCGTAACAGGTAACAGGCTAAGGCTAGTCTGACACGTTTAAATACAGGCTCGACTCGGCTCGGCCCGTTAAGATCAAAGCTCGGCTCGGCTCGGCTCGGCCCGTTAACACCCCTAACAATCCATTATCCGAATAAATCTTTGGTACTACTGTTGTATCAAAGATTCAGCACATTTCATTAATAAAAATATTATATATTAGCTAAAAATTTTTTTTTTTCTGTCAAATTTTTTCTCTCTTCTCTGATATGTAATGTTCTTATTGATAGAATACACTAAATCTAAATAGAGTAGTAACACCAAAGATTTATTCTTATTATCCACGAGCTGTTGCTGACTGTGACCTTCTAAATGTTTGATTCTTCTAAAGATTATTTGAAACTTTTAAAAGAATTTTACTATTCAACATGCTATTAATTAATTAATTTACTTATACTTATTCTCCCTTTACATTTTTACCGGGCTAATGGTGATTGGAGGAATTGTTATATTATAGAACACTAAAAAACTAATCCATTGGGAGCATAACACATGTCTAGGGGTGTTAATGAGCCGAGTCGAGCCGAGCTTTGATCTTAAAAGGTTAAGCTTATGATTAAATGTGTCGGCCTTACCAAGCATGTTACCTATTACGAATATAATTATCGGCCTATGGCCTGCCTTATTTATAAAAAATAAAAGTCTGCTTTGGCCTGTTAGCCTGTTAGAAAAAAATAAGACAATAAAAATTTATCCAAACAGAATATACAATCAACAACACTAGTAATTCTATAAATATTCATAAATTCAATATATATCGAAACAACATAATATAAAACAAAATCATTCAAAAAGTCTGTTTAACTAATAAAATAAGGGTGAAATGGATTGAGAAGAGAGAGAGGGTTATTACAAATAGTATAAAAAATATAAATAAAAATAAAAATTAATATACTAGGTCAGCCTGAGAGGCTCCAAGGCCGAACTTTTGAATTGGAGCCTGAGGCCTTTTAATTAAACGAGATTTTATATAAGTCCAATCCTGGTTCCAACAACCAATATTAGACATGTAAGCTTGAGCCTTCACGAGCCGAGCCAAAGGCCCCTAAAAGGCCCTTGGCTTATTTATCACCCCTACACATGTCATAATAAATCAACGTGGGTTGTCAAATTGAACTCATAATATAATACTTCTTCGTTTTAAATTATTTGTCATTTTTTGTTTAAGAATTATTTTAGGGTAATAATTATATTGGCTACCTATCTAATTTTCCCACTCTTACTATCTTTTTATTAAGGGCTTTGTATCCATTAAATTGCAAGATATAGCTATTGTCGTGTTACTGATACAATAATTACACGCCCCACTATTTTAAATAAATAAATGAAAAAAACAAAATAGTTTCACAACTTTCGAAGTGTCTGCAGATAACAGGAGGATTATTAGAAGAAAAACTATATATTCATCTTTTTGTGTGACTTACAAATTGGTATCTCTGATATATATACAAGAGAGAGAGAAAAGCAAAAAGGAATCTCCTAACAACCTGTAACAAAAATGACCAAAGAAAACGCACCACTCTGCACTAAAGGTGTGGTTTGTTATAACAGGAAAAGTAAGATAAGAATGAACTAATTTTCTTAACAAATATTAACCTACTAATCACAATCTTAACATTCCCCCTCAAGATGGAGAGTGTATGTTCAACACTCCCATCTTGTTAAGCAATGTTAGAAACTGTCCCGGGAATAATGGTTTGGTAAGCAAATCTGCTTGCTGTAGTTGGGAGGAAATATACATCACTTTCACCTCTCCTTTAGACACCTTTTCTCTGACTAAGTGACAATCTATCTCTATGTGTTTTGTCCTTTCATGAAAAACTGAATTTTCTGCAATGTGTAGAGCTACTTGATTATCACAAAAAATCAAGCATGGTTCTTGATGCAGTATGCCAAAGTCAAGTAAAAGAGACCGTAGCCAAATCAATTCACATGTTACATTAGCCATTGCTCTATACTCTGCTTCAGCTGATGATCTAGCTACTGTTGGTTGTTTCTTTGACTTCCAACTTATCAATGAGTCTCCTAGAAAAATACAAAAACTAGTAATTGATCTTCTAGTGTCTGTGCATGATCCCCAATCTGAATCGGAAAAAGCTTTTAACTTCAATTGTCCAGAACTAGGATAAAAAATGCCTTGTCCAACTGTCCCTTTGACATACTGTAATAACCTATGAGCAGCATGAAGATGTGGTACTCGCGGATGAGCAAGAAACTGACTAAGTTTGTTTACAGCAAATGACAAATCTGGCCTAGTAATGGTCAAGTACAATAACCGTCCAATTAATCTTATGTAAACAAGTGGATCATCTAACAAGTCACCCTCCTCTTGAGACAACTTGATATTCGGTTCCATTGGAGTGGTTTTTGATTTACAACCAGTAACTCCAGCATCCCTTAAAATTTGTAATGCATATCCTCTTTGGCAGATGGAAATTCCTTTAGATGATCGTGCAACTTCCAACCCAAGGAAATACTTTAAATCACCAAGGTCCTTCAATCTAAAATGGTTGTTCAAATAGTCCTTTAGTTGTTGTACTTCAGGATGATTATTTCCAGCCACTATGATGTCATCTACATACACTAGAACAGCAAGAAAACATCCACCTTGGTTCTTAACAAAAAGAGAAGAATCTCCAATGGATTGTTTGAAACCATGAGCAATTAAAACTTGAGAAAATTTATGAAACCACTGCCTTGATGCTTGTTTGAGTCCATACAAGGACTTGTGTAACTTACAAACCATATTTGATGAAACAGGCTCCCCCTCATGGAGATAACCGAGAGGTGGAACCATGTACACTTCTTCAGTCAACTCACAATGGAGAAAGGCATTATTAATGTCTAAATGAGTAAGGGACCAGCCATGTAAGGAGGCCAAAGCAAGCAATAAACGAACAGATGTTACCTTTGCTACTGGAGAGAAAGTGTCAAAAAAATCAACTCCCTCTTGTTGATTGAAACCTTGAGCTACTAAACGAGCTTTATAACGTTCCAAGGTACCATCTGCATGCAGCTTAACTTTGTAGATCCATTTGCAACCGATGGCCTTTTTTCCATGTGGCAAAGGAACAAGTGACCAAGTGCCATTTGATTCTAAAGCAGTAATCTCCAATTGCATTGCTTGCTGCCATGAGGGAACTTTAACAGCTTCATAGAAGGAGGATGGCTCTGGATGTGAAGTGACCGAGCCAATAAAAGTTGCATAGCAGTGGAGAGTCGAGAACTTGAGAGAACGGGCTCAATAGGATGCTATGTAGAAGATGGAACAGAGTAACAATAATAATCTCTTAAATGAGAAGGAGGATGAATATCTCTAGTGGAGGTTCTGCGAGTAGCAGTGGGCTGTTCTGAAGGCAAATCAGAAATCACATCCACAGTAGGAATAGGTAAAACAGAATCATGAAACATGGTAGCAGAAAAATCAGGTAAATGCTTGAAAGGGAACTCATGCTCATGAAAAACAACATCTCTGGATATAAAGACTTTGTTGGTGGCTACATCCAACACCTTGTATGCTTTGTATCCTTGTGGGTATCCAAGAAACACACCAGGAAAGGCTCGTGGAGAAAATTTGTGACGATCACGAGGCAATGTAGATACATAACATAGACAGCCAAATGTCCGAAGATGTGAATAAGAAGGAGGCTTCCCCATCAGCACTTCAAAAGGAGATTTATTAGTCAACAATGTAGATGGAAAACGGTTGATTAAATACACAGCCGTTTGTACACAGTCTGGCCAATAACCAAGAGGTATATTTGATTGGAATTGGAGAGACCTTGCCACATTAAGCAGATGTTGATGCTTACGTTCTACCACAGCATTTTGCTGGGGTCTATCAACACAAGAATGGTAAGACACAATTCCTTTTGTTCTGAAAAAGTCAGAGAAATTAAATTCTGGAGCATTATCAGTCCGGACAGCCTTGATATTTACATGAAACTGAGTGTTAATCATAGTATGAAACTCAGGAAAACATTGTAAAACATCAGATTTGGTCCGTAAGAAATAAAGCCAAGTATATCTGCTGCAACCATCAACAATAGTTAAAAAATAACGAAAACCATCAACAGAGACATGTGAAAAAGGACCCCAAATATCCAAATGAACCAAATCAAAAGGAGAAGAACTCATGTTATTATTTGAAATGAAAGGCAAACGCTTCTGTTTTGACAAAGGGCACACATTACAAAAAGTATCTGGAATTGAAGACAAGTGCAACATATTTTGTAAAACATGTAAACGGGAAAAAAAGGGATGACCCAAACGCATGTGCCAGAGAGAAGACAACTTTGCGGATGAGACCTGTGCTATAGGACCATTGGAGACGGCATGCAGGACATACAAATTTCCTTGTCTCTCAGCCGTCCCAATCGTGTGGCCTGTGGTAAGATCCTGCAAAACACACGAAGCGGATGAAAAGGAGAGATTGAGTTTGAAGACAGACGTTAAACAACTGACAGACAAAAGATTATATTTAAAATCTGGCACATACAACACGGATGGTAAAATTAAATTGGGAGATATGCGGACAGAACCCAAACGTGGCACTGAAATAGAAGTCTCGTTGGGTAGATTGACAAAAAAATCAACAATAGGAGAAGAAGAAAGGAATTGATTGAGGTTGCAACATATATGATGTGTTGCTCCTGTATCTAAGATCCAGTCCGAAGAAGAAAACGAAGGTGACTCACCAGAAGCGGAATCCATTTGAGGTGACTCAATGAAGGTAGAAGAGGTGTGAGCTGGAGACATTGACACGGTGCTATGTGCTGGAGAAGGCGTGCCTGAAGTGTGAAGCAGTGCTAGGAGCTGTGACACTTGATTTGGGGTGAGATTTGGATTTGGGCCTATTGGGCCAGGAGAAGAAAATGGACCATCTGCTGAAACATAAGCAGTGGAGTTGTGGCCCGAATTGAAACCAGTATTCCCCTGACCAGGGTTGTTCTTCATTCTTCCCTTGAAACCAGGTGGGTATCCATGAAGGTGGAAGCACTTTTCGATGGTGTGACCTGTCATGGAACAATGAGTGCAAAAAGGACGGCGAGGTTTTCCCGGCATCTGAGTGGCATTGACAGTAGGCACAGATGAAGGATATCCAACTGAGTGATGGGAATGGATGTTTCTTTGACGTTCTTCTTGCACAACAAGTGAGAAAACTCTACCAAGAGATGGTAATGGTTCCATGAGCAAGATCTGCGCTCGTGTAGAGGAGAAGGAGTCATTAAGACCCATTAGAAATTGGAGGGAACGTTCATGTTCTCTGTACAGAGTCCAAGCCTTTAATCCACCACAAGTGCAGGAAGGCATAGGCTCAAATTCCTTCAATTCATCCCATAGTGTCTTCAATCGTGTATAATACGTGTTCACATCAAGAGCTCCTTGAGTGAGTGTAGTGATTTGGGATTTCAATTGAAAAATCCTAGGACCATTACCTTGCTGAAATCGTTCCTTGAGATCCATCCAGATCCCTGCTGCAGTGGGTATGTATAGGAGACTATCAGCAATCTCACGAGCAATGGAATTCAGTAACCATGAAGTGACCATGCTGTTGCATCGAATCCAGAAAGAGGAAAGTAAATCATCCGAGTCTGGTTGAGGAAGTGATCCATCAACGAATTGGTATTTGTTTTTAGCAGTGAGAGCCATTGACATAGCTCTGTTCCATGTGTGATAGTTTGTCCCTGTGAGAAGATGAGTGACAAGCACAAGACCTGGATGATCGGCATTGTGCAAATAGTATGGACTGTTTGTGTCCTCAACCGGATTTGTGGTGGTGGTGGTGGGTTTCGGAGGTTGCTGGCCCTTGGCCATGGCAAACAATCAGAGAAAAAATGGAAAGAACCTATATGCTCTTGATACCATATTAGAAGAAAAACTATATATTCATCTTTTTGTGTGACTTACAAATTGGTATCTCTGATATATATATATACAAGAGAGAGAGAAAAGCAAAAAGGAATCTCCTAACAACCTGTAACAAAAATGACCAAAGAAAACGCACCACTCTGCACTAAAGGTGTGGTTTGTTATAACAGAAAAAGTAAGATAAGAATGAACTAATTTTCTTAACAAATATTAACCTACTAATCACAATCTTAACAAGGATTGATTTTCCCTTTTATTAATGTTGGATTATATTTAAATTAACAGATGGAAAAGAGACAAACAAATTATTATATTTGAGACTGTTAATTTAAATCTGATCTAACGGTGATAAAAAAATAATAATGATAGAAAGATTAAAAAGATAGATAATGTAAATGTCCCCTTATTTTAGTTGATAAGTCTCAATTAATTTTATATTCTTTAATTTTCTATAAATCTCACAGTGTAGAATACGGCTTTCCACAGAATTCGATATGGATCTATGAGATCGAGTATAGAATTATGTTTACTCACTTGAAATTGAGTATCCGCCCCCCCCCAATCCTGCTAGGATTGGAAATCCTGTATTTTACATATCCATACGATTGAGTCCTTGGGTTTCTGAAATAGTGTAAAGTGATTCGAATCATTGCTATTTGACTCGGACCTATTCTAAAAAAGTCGAGTCATTTCGAATTGTTTGTTGACACGGACAAATGTGTTTTGATATGTTATTAATTCTTTTACAAAAAACTTTTTTAATATAAATTTTGAAAATTAATTTTAGTGTTGAAGAATGATAAATTTGTTAAAATATAGTTACATTTAAAGTTATTAAGATAATAAATTGTATTTGTCTATATTATAAAATTGTCACAGTAAAATAATTTAAAATTAAAAAATAAATTTATTTATAAAAATGTCATTAATCAATCTTCATAATTATAAAATTGGCACCACAAAAACAAGAAAAAAAAAATTAGAACATTCCTAGATTGTTCTTCATTATATAATCGTTGTTTTGATTTTTTTTGTTTTTTTTGAAATACAAAATTTATTTTTATATACCAATCCTTTCCAAACAAGTTTTTTTTTTAACCTAAGAAACTATTTTTCAAAAAAGTAATCAAACATGCCCTAAAATTACGTCACTTTCATCTATGGAGGACTAAAAAAAAAGTTTAATCTTTTAAAAAAAATATTAAACACTTATTTTAGTCCATGAAAGATGGATATAATATTAGTTTGGTCATTTAAATAAAATTGACATCAATTTAGTCCATCAAACCCTTTAACATAAATGACTAAATATCAATTCAGCCTCTCAATCTTATCAATGAAGAAAATTACAAATATCTCGGTCAGCAATCAATAATTCTGATTAGCTTCCGTCTCTTTTTTTCATACCAATCTCCAACTAGCTATTTTGCATGAAAAATTGTAGTACAAGTGAAAAGAAAATTTAAGCTAACAGAACACCAAAAAAAAAAAAAATGATGATAACCAAAATCAAGAAACAATGCTGGGGCATTTTACTGTCATACAGAAGCCTCAATCCTGGGCTCAAATGAAAAGGCAGACATGAACTCTATGACTTGGCCATTTATGCAACATTTTGGCAATTCAATCCACTTGTCGGTCACCAAATCACACATAATATAAGTACACAGCTCAGGGGAGTTCAAGCATATAAATATCCTATCACCAGCTCCAACACAGTTAATATCTGCCTTCTTTCCATGCCACTCATGAGACATTGCTGCAGGCATTGCTGCTAACTGTTGCCAGCATCTATTAGCCTCATCAAATTTCCACACCCTAAGACTTGTACTTTCCAAGAATTCATATAACAACACAACTACCATCTCACCATTACACTCCACAACATCAATAGAGTACTCACTAAAAACAGGTAACAACCTGGGGTACTCAAAGAAGCACTTGCATGTCAAATTGCAAGCCACTACTGTCCCTGAGGAGCTAAGAAAATAAACTATCTCTTTACCATCTTTTTTAGTAATAACTGATGAGTATTGCTTAGATGGACTTCTCTGCATGCTACTTGCCACCACATTTCCAGCCTTGCTAAGGAAGTAAACAACATTGTCATCAGTTGAATCACAATCCATGGAATTATCATCAACCTTCCTCATCAGCGCGGTCTCGTCTTCCCAACTGCCAGAGCTTGAGTGGTAGACTTTATACAAAAGATTTGGAAGTTCACCAAAGACTAATACAATCTTGTAGGAGATTTGGTCTTTGCAAGTTGTACTCATCACAATGGCATTGAGAGATTGATTCTCTGGGGCAAAATGCAATGGAGGGAGTTCACTACAAGCTCCGGTCACCGGATTGCACACAATGAAGTTTCCTGACAATTTTCTGTAGCAAACAAGGCCACCAGAGGCTGCAACAGGCATGCAACTTCTGTTGGAATCTTCATGAAGAAGACAAGGATGATTTAGTCTCTTCCAAGTGTTTTCAGAAGAGTCAAAGATAATAGATTGGTTGAGGCTGGGAGCAATCATCAAAAACCAAGGATTACGCGAAGGAATGTGTGAGCAAGCAAGCTTGAAACTCACAGAAGCAGCAGCTGATTTCCATCTTTTGCACACAGAAGTAAGGCGGAAGAATGTGGAAGTTGGTAACCATGAAAGTACCCTTTCAAAGAGATCTTCATTAAGATCATCCAGAGAAAAGCTATTGAATCCGTTTTCTGGGGACTTTCTTTTCAAACTGTGTTCCATTGACCAGAAATATGGAGAAAACAACTGCAGAAACAAGGGGAGTAAGATGTTATCAAGAAATCAATTTTTCCAATTTTTTTTTTAAAGCCTATTACAATCATTTGAGCCAATTGATGTAAATGAACACTTTCAAATTGAACCAAAAATATATCAGGAAAAAGGGTGGCCGTTAAGTAATAATCTAAAAGGTTATCTGCATGCAAAAGATCAAGATTTTCCCTTTAGTTCCCCATCCCCCTATAGTTTTGCAACAAAAAATTACAAGGCTTCTTGAATTTTGATAACCAATTAAAGCTGCAAACTTTAGAGAACTGTAAAAGAACCCAACCAACCCCACCCACCCACAAACCAAAAAAAAAAAAAAAAAACCCTTGTAGCTTAACAAGCTATCCTTAAGAAGCAAAAATGAAGCTTGGTACTTAAAATAAAAATGAATTTCCTTCTCTTCATCTCTCCCTCTACTCTTGTCTTCTCTTTCCTTCTACCCCTTTTATTAGAAACCCTCGCACCAGGAATAAAAAGAATGCTCAGATTTCCAAATAGTAAAAATAGTCACTCAAGACACATTCAATGGAAGGGAAACGAGAAAGCAGAAAGATAATGATGACACACGAACAAAATCAAAAAAGGTTAGAAATGCACCTGATAGAACTGAAGGTGCTGCTTTGTTGAGTGGATAGGAAAGCAAATGAACACAAAAGATAGATAATAAGAGCTTCTGAGGTTGGATTGTGTGTTTAAAATGGGCGTTGGAGAAGGAAATCCAAAAGAGTGAAAAAAGGGAAAGCGAGCTCAACAAGTAGGAAGTGAGGTGGGAACCTTCCTGGGGAACTTTTTTTTTGTTGGGGTTGGATGGTTGACACTAACATAAGATATGACAAAGCACACGCACACACCACACTCGAGTGGCTTAATGTTAAATTTTCGATGCAAAATATGATGTGCTTATAAATGCCATTATATAAGAGAAGTCGTTGACTCTGCTTAAAGGCTTTGGCTTTGGATTCGGGGGGGTTGCATAAAAGAAAGAGAAAGGACTACTGAGTTTCAATGTCAATTGTCAAAGGGAAGTGTTGTGTTTTATCTGTGACTTTTGTAGTTTTTAGCTGACCCTCCCAAAGCAAAAGGAAGAAGCAACCCTCTATTCTTTGTTCCTTTGGCTCCTCGTTAAGGAATCTTTTGACTTCTTTGCTCTTTGCTATACAAATACAACAACAAGTCAACGCTCAAGCCCCATCCACAAGACAAGCATTTTTTTGTTCTTTTTCCAAAAACGATTAGAGTAAATTAGTGGGGGGGGGGAAATATTGTAAAGCAAAAGCCATTAATCATGATTTTTTACTTTTCCTGCTCCTCGTGTGCTTTCAGCTCAAGCAGATGCTAACACACCCAAAAGCCATTAAGGCCCAATGCAGTGGTCTCGATTCCTCACATGATGCACCCTCGTTTAAGTTGGCCTTTCTTTTGGCCCCGCCCCCTTTTTTTTTTCTTTTTAACCAAAAGAAGGCTCCAATGAACTTCCTCTGTGGAATCTGAGACGTTACTGAGATAAATCAAGTTCACTGGCCTCTAATCCACATTTGACAATAGATGTTTGGTAAAGTTACTATTTCCTTATGCTTGTTTTAGATGGTTGTGCAATTAATAATGCTCTTTACGTATAATTTCCATATAAGAATCTCAACAACACTTACTTAACATCAAGGCCATACATTCTATAAACAAAATAAGCTTCTGAAAAATACCATTCGAGTGTAATTAGTTAATTTAACATAGATTAAAGGCATTCTCAGATTCAGGCACTTATTCCAGTTAGTCTCTAAGAACTTGAATAGACTCTTCCAATAGCCACCGAATTTATAATTCTTGTCTTTAGTGAAGTGAATATGACCTTCTGAATCCAACACAAAATAGCCTTTTCCCCAAGCTTAAATAACAGTACAAGGTATACCTATTGTTTTGCGTTTCTTCCTCGACTTTGACTATATACTTAGGGCACCAACTTTTCAAATTAGTGATAAGGACATATGCAATCAAAGTATCTTCTCGAACCAAAAGAAAAATTCTTGTTAGTGAAATCAGATTAGGGGTCACAAGTACAACTAGCAACAGTAGAGGCATGCGGCAAATTATAATTACGCTTTTCTTATATACAAAGAATGAAGAAAAATAAGGACAAAGCAGTTATATTCTATCAGTATATTTAAATTAGAGAATCCATCTAGAAATGTTACAATAAGATCCAAGGTTCCTCCAAATACTGAAACCTCAGACAAAAATCTCCCAACTCACCACATATTTTCGATGATGGGATAATCAAATGATATGAAAAAATAACAAAAATAGCTGCGCCTAAATTATTAACTTGTCAGCTGATATTTTCACTTTCTCAATTCCATTTCCTTTGCTAGAAAACAGTGTACCAGCATCATTACCGGATTTGTTTGCACGGACATACCCATTGCCATAATATGCATTATCTTTAGCTGTTATCAACTTGAAGTTAACCACATCTATATGTTCTGAATCTTCCTCTTCATTTTGATAATCCGTTGAAACAAAAGAATGCTTATCAAAGCAAGAAAGGTCATGTGGCAAACCCGGAGAAGGACCAGACCTAGCCATATCAGTATCATCTTGTTCTTCAGCGCAGCCTGAAGTCTCTTCTAAAGATCTTCCCATATCTACATCCATCAAATCTTCGACAGCTTCAGACATAGGCATATAAGACAATTCAACAGCACTACAAGAAATCTCATTTGCAATATCAGTTGACTCAACATCAATCTTGTCCATATCCTCAGAATGCTCTGTTTTGGCATATGAGTTCAATGCAGTGGAAGACTCGTATTCATGGCTAGAAACCTTCAATTCTGGACTAACATCAGATGGCAAAACATCACAACCTCTACGGCAAGTCAAAGTTTTCACATCTGAGAGGCATTCAGCTTGTTTAGTTTGGGCAGGCTCCCCTTCCACTTCGACTGTTTGCACTTCTGCTATCCCTGAAGATTCATTAGTTTGAATTTGAAGGCCTGATGGTCGGGCATTACACCTGTCCAAGATCATATCAAGCAATACTTGCCATTTCAATCAGAATGTAATTAACACAATCACAAATTAGTGATAAAAAAGCTACATGCATCTGCCCCAACTTCAAATATTGGAACCATTATTTATCAAACCTCAGGTAAAGATAGGTCATAGGTTCAAAATACCAGAGTTCTCAATAGGTGCAAACCAACTTCAAAGTTCCAAGATTTCAGATCCCAACCAGAAATCAGAGCAAATGCACTACACACCGGAATGCAAAACTAAACACTTAATCTTAGCAAACTAGTTAAAACTGAATATATCACCAAGGCCTAGGGTTCCCCATGTAAACCAAAGAAAAGGCTAAGACAGAGTGTGATGGGCCTGAGTTGGTTAGTTAGTTAATTAGGAAAGCTTCTAGAATGTTCTGAGTTAGAATAAAAGGAGTGTGTGTAGTGTGATATGTAGATATTGAGTATTTGGTGAATTGGGTTTTGGGGAAGGATCTCTAGGGAACTTTTAATGCCTAGGTTTGTTGGCTTTGAAGGGGAGTTGAGGTCTTTTGGTTTATCTTTCTGTATTTTCATCATTGTATTTCCTATATTGTTGTTAATGGAAGTGTTATTTTACTATTAATTGTTGTTATTCTTGCTGTAAATTGTTGGGTTCCATCAGAGTGCAATGAAAGATGAAGCCTAACGAGCAAAAAAGATCAGAACTGAATCTTTTTTTGGTGATGCACATAAAACCGGTTGAGTCAGTGGCCAGTTCCACTATTCAAGAGATCAGACAATCCAATCCAAGTCATGTTATGCATCAAATCACTTAATAAAGGCAAAAACACTCAAAACTGTACTGACTAGCTCCACTTGAGACCATGTTAACAGAACCAGCTATTGGGCCTTTGATCAAAATAACCAAAAGTAGACCTTTAAGACAAGGGCATTTATTTTCTTGAAAAAAATCCAAGACCATGACCAACTTAATATCAGCATAAAGATATAACCTAAGCCATCCAACAAAAGATAGGATTACTGAAAGTCCAAGCATATCTTCAACACATGGTCACAAGAATACCTGCTATACAACAGCATGTATGCATCCTTAGAAAGTACCTCCTCCAATTCCACCTTCATAACCTGAAAAGTGTAGTGCAACTCAAATGAGGATACTGAATGTTCAAGCACGATATACAGAGTACCCAACAACCAAAGTTGCATGGGGAGACAAAGAAATCTACCTTCCAATCATCAATCCAATACCAGTTTCCATGGAAATCCTTGATGTAGCAGATGTAATGACCGAAAAATGAAGCATTTAGCATATCAATATGGACTACAACAGCATATAGCTTATAGATATCAGATCCATCTCCGGCTTCACTCATGTAAGGGCTGAGATTCAAAGTCTCAGGGAAGGCTACTCTCTTGTTAAGTTTTCCAAATCTCCCACTCTGCATGTACACAATACCAACAAAAAAAAAAGAGAAATTTTTTGACAAAGTTCATAACACTAAATACATGTAAGCCTTTCAAGCTTTTATATGCTAGAAGGGGGGAAAATTAATGTGCTCAATGTAGGGTATATAATCATGATAAACTAACATAAAATTCACATCACATGAAGCACATTTTTGGACAGGGAAGTATTAGATACGATACAACTAAAATCATCTACAATAACTTAACCAGATAGTCTAGATCAAATTACTCAGACCTGAAATCTTTTCAAGGCAATTGTAAGAATATTTGGAGCACGTTTCACAGTAAGACGTTTCCATGCCTCGACATAGTCCTTGCACCTGGCAAGCAGTAGCAAAACTTGTTTAAGAAAAGGGTCTACCTGACAGCATAGTACATTATCAAAAGCAAATGTTCAAATTATATTTTTGTTGACAAAACTTACTTTCTGCCACAGAAAATTCCTTATTTATAAAATCTTTCCAAATCATGTGCCTCAGTTATCAAATAACACACCCCAAAATTTGAAGGAAAAAAAAAAAAAACCTCAAGCTTATATTTAAACAGGAAACAAAATCGATAAGAATTCTGGTATAACCAAAACCAGTAATTGAATTAAGGAAAAATCTTATTATGTTAATTTTTATGGTTAATGCTTAAGCAAAATGCATTTTGCTATTGCCATATAACTATAAAGCTACAGCCATGCATCACCTTATCTTGGTTGTTAAAATTAAGGTATATGGTCAACTTTATGCAAATGAGATACAACAGTGTTTCAAAAGCTCCCAGTACAAATTTTGAATTGATTTCTAATTTTCAAAGCACGCAATAGTATTACATTGTTACTGTTAATGGTTCACTGCTATAGAACAGCCTCGTGAACTTATTTTTCTGCCTAGAGCAAAATTGAAAAAAATCAAGGGAAGGAGAGAGACAGAAAAAGACAGAGAGAAGAAGGGGGGGGGGGGGGGGGGGGGGGGGGGGGGGGGGGGAGGGCTAACTTCCACTTCAATCCACAAAATAAAATCCTCATGTTGTCCTCTGCATTCAATTAATCAAACTACAAAAACAGTGATCATAACTAATTTTTTTTTAAAGGATGCTGACATCAATGGCAAGAAACAATATGCAATCATTGCAATGTGATAATAATAAACCTTGTTAAGGTGAAAATGTCTTTCAATAGGAAGGGTAACCTTACCCGTCACATTTATACATATTTTCCCCATGAAGCCACTCCTTGCTAGTAAACTGGTCTAGACATTCCTCCAACGAGGCAGCTTCTCCGTGAATTTCAACTGTCAAGTCCATCATATTTTCATACTGCTTTGAAATCTTATCACATTTTGTGCAAATCACCTGTTTAGTTTCGCACGAAGAAAGATTAAAAGATTAAAGACAGACAGCCACATCCATGTCACTATCAAAATTACACAAGAGGTGGAAACTGATATTCAGCCAAAAAAAATACTAGGAAGGATGAGAAACAGGTATCCTAAAATGTTCTTGCTTTCTTGCATTTGAAACATATCTCCTATTCTATTGTTTTGAAAATTAAGACCAGAAAACATTCATTCAAACAGGTTTGATTATTATTTATTATTTTTAAAAACATAAAAATGTTCTTGGAAATAAAAACCAAACAGGATATTATGTCATCCTCCAAGTCCTACCTTAATTGGTGTTCTACACCATTATGGAGTCTTACCACTTAGCCTAGACTAACATATTTAGTTCAAAGATATGAAGACAAAACACAGTAAATTCCATTTAATAATTCAATGCCAACATAATCTTTAGTCTCTCCACTTTCATTATACATGTAATCAAACAGTAGAAAAGCATCCATTCTAACAAGAAAATTTTTATTTGTTTTATTAGGTGTCTAACCTCAGATTGAATGAGGCCACCAAATATGTGTTGAATAAGGGTTGTCTCCTGAAGGTTCGGAGGGACAGCTTTTTCTCCACCGAATTCATCAAGGCAAACAGATTGCATAGCATCAATGGAAAACCTACAAAAAAAAGGTATTGGAAAAAAAAAAGCACCTTTCATATCTTATCAAACTAAATATAAGATATAAATCCTTCCAAAACAGGCAATATACAATTCACTACAAAAAGTGAAATGACAATGTTGCAAGGAAAAGCAAACCTCATGAACTCATGAGCATCCTCTTGTCTTCCATAACCCAGAGTACCACCAATATTAGGCAAACGAGAGAGAATATTCCTTGGAGAAAATGCCTGTGAACTTAGCCTTGATCTTTCAACATGATTTTCAAATTCACATAGAAAGCACCAATCATTACGACTGCCTGAAAATCCACCACCAACTAACATAAGCATGAGGAATAGGTGATAACCATCAAGAACCAAAAGGTCTGAGTTATGACATTACATTCTCTGCGGTGACCCTTCTCCAACAAGTAGGCAACAAGTGGCCTTGTGAATGAGAGACACTGAAGAACCACATTTGCAAAACAACTACAAAGATTTGAAATAAGTGTATAGTTCTTCCTGAATCCCCTAATCGCAATAAAACCCAATTGTGAAAAGGACAAACCTGTTTCCACAATTCAAGAGTCCACAAGGAGGAAATCCTGGCTTGTCCCAGTTAAAAAGTTTAACAAATTCATCGTAGGGAAAAAGAACCTGAAAAAGGCAAAATGTATAATTTGGTGTGCTGAGAAAGAAAATATAAGATTTAAACTCGTAAATACAGAATAAAAGGCACTGAGGCAAGGCGCCAGAAGGGATCAGCAACTCTTGCCGGTTGAGGCACTGCCCTTCAGTGAAGGGCATGCCCCTACGCCTTACAAATGCACCTCTAGTGCCTTACAAACGTCTTTCTAGCTCAAGGGAGGCACATTTTTAGCAAGGTAGTCAAAATCGAGATCATATCTAGAATTTTAATGGGAAGAAAAATACATAAACCATGTTATTGTAACACAGATTGTAAGATCCTACCTAGGATACAAAATTAAATTCAAATTCAGGCTTATGGATTGCTGCAGAAGAGAAGGGACATGCGAAGAGCAAAACAGAGCAAAGGCTAGGCAACGAAACCCACAGGAGAGACTAGAAGACAGTAGCGTGCACAACACAGAATCAGAAAAGGCTAATCGCAGAAATGCAGAACACCTTCAAAGACAAAGAGAATATTGCTGCAGAACACAAGCAACAGGTGGGCAGCAGAACAAAGAAGGGGCAAGAGGCACTAAACCACGGTTGAGACAAGGAGCCAGCAGTGGCTGACCATCCGAAACAGGAGCAAGCAAGATGCTGCACTCATCGATGTCAGAACCAGCAGCAGCAGAAAAGCCGAACCAGCTTGTTGTGACTTGAAACTAAAAACAGGAACAGCAGCAGCAGCACAACGGGGATGAATAGGGCTTCAGAAGGAAAGCTATCTAAGCGAAATGGGAGTTAAAAACTGGGTAAAAGACAGGTTTTTCTGTCGAGTGGGCATGGGTGTTTTGAAAACAGGTTTTTTTCAAGATAAGTAGGATCATCACGGTCGTACAATCTTGCACGACAATCCCACCAAAACATGTTCCAGAGTGTGAACGAAATTGCTGGGGCAGGGAAAACAATGTTAGTGTGATCTCATGAGAAAGATCACGATTTTGACTACCTTAATTTGAGTGCCCTATCCACAACAGATAGAAAATCTCTGAAAGCAAAGTCACCTAACTTGTTAATTGGAATGCTAAATGAGCTAAACTAGTGAGAATGTTAAGAAAATTAACTACTTGTTTGGTCGTCGGGCTGCTTAGCAACAAGTAGCTTAGGGTTTTGCAAATTAATAATCATAATATTTTATTTTTACTATCTTGAGTAATTAATTAAAGAGGGCGAGCCTGGATTAGTGATAAAGCTGCTCCTTTGTGACCGAAAGATCACGGGTTCGAATCCGGAAAATAGCCTCTTTGCAAATATGCAAGGGTAAGGCTGCGTACAAAAGATTGCCTCCACCCCTACACCCACTAGTCAGGTTTTAATGCGGAGTGATTTTTTTTTATCTTGAGTAATTAATTAATATGGAAGCTTAATGCAAAATAGCCAAGTGTATTAATCTTTTCTTTTTTCTAAAGGTAAGGAGGCTTTTCTACGCTAAGGTGTGCGCTTTTGGCATGTCGCCTCAAGCCGTTAAAACCTCATTGCCTCAAGGATGCCTTTCTCCTTTGACTACCTGGGGTAAGCAAAGCATAATGTGAATTTGACAATACTTCCATAAAAGAAAATTACATCTTTAGGTTGCTTGATTGGCCTGGACGTTCCACAACCAGGTACCAATGCAACTGAAGGCAAGCTTTTATCCCCTGCTTCAGAAGCCCTAAACCCACCATTAGTTGCCCCATTTTGAGTCAAACTTATGGCAACAGTGTCACGAACATCCTTGCAGTTCGTCTTATGCCCGGAGTTCCAATGCGACTGTTGGCATTCTCTTGAGCTGAAAAATTGCCACAAACAGGCAAACTAAATTCAGTTTTTTTTTTACCTTTCCTTTTCCTATTTAAAAAAAATAAATACGATAACTAATACCATTCCTATCAGATTAATAAAAAAAACATAAATTTGTCAATTCCATCATTAAACCCTGAATTTACATCACTTAATTAAGCCAATTAACTAAAAGCCAAAACCAATACAAGAGGGCAACATCCTATAAATTACCAAGACCTAAAAGAAACCAAAATCCCTCCATAATGATAACGATCACATTGAATTAAAAACAAAACAAAAATAGTAATAATAAAAATAAGAATAACGATCAAGAGTGGTACCAATATCGGACGGCTTTGCAGCGGGAGCACTTCTTGGTGGCGTGGGTGGCGCAGACGGCGCAAATAGGATCGTCGGCGGCGAGAACGCCGACCATTGGAGCAGTGTGAGGATGATTCTCCCCTTCGAAATTGGCGTCGACCTCAAAGTACTTGGAAGCTGTGTTCTTCACCAAGGTGTGCAACCCAACGGCAACGACGAGAATGGAGAATATCAACTGCAGGAACCAATTCAGATCCCACGATATTCCAGCGACAACAAGCATCTACGTCGATGACGATGTGCCTGCGATTCTAGGGTTTTTCATCGATTGATACAAATTACGTCCTCGAATTAGGGTTTTCTTCTTTCTCTTCCAATCTTAAACTCTCTCTCTCTATCACTGTCTGTTGCTCACTCCTCCGGTATTTCTGTTCTTCTGAACTCCAGGGACTTCCATAAATTAATATATATATATATATATATATAATACCTTAAATAAATTATGTAATATTTAATAGAATATAGCAAGGGTTTTATAATTCTCATTCAACATGAGAATTAAAATTTTCTTACATATCCTTCGATTTTCGTGCTGACATGAGTCTTACATATAATTTTTTCTAACACATGAGTCTCACATACTTTTTATCTCCACAACATGAGAATTGAATTCTCATTCAACATGAGAAAATCAAACACTTGTAACAAAGTTAACTTTATGCTATAAAGTATAATAGTCTCTTCTCTTGCTTTCTTTGGGTAATTTTTTTTCTTCACCGAATCATTGAGCAATCTTAACCCTTAAGGTTTTTTTTATTATTATTATTTAGAGCTTATGTTGTGTTCCATCATTTATAATTTTATATTTGTTTGAGGAATTCACGTTGATTTTATTTTCTATTAATTTATTGGGAAAAAATATTATACGACAATGTTTTACTTGATTTCATTAAAAATTGAATTATTAATGTGAAGAGTGCTATTACAATTATGAAGTGAAATAATTACATGTGTTATTTTTTAGGTATGATATCAAATATTTATAGTGATAGTCGCGGATTTATTTGGCATCATTTCACCTAAGCAGCATGGAATTGACGTTCAACACCAAGCACATCGATTTAGAGGAACCACACCACTAGATCCCGTACCCAATGCCTCGTGCGAGAGAGATGATTATTTATTTATTTTTTTGGAAGTTTTGTTAACCTCCACCAATCACATGATTTTTTTGTATTCTTAAATAATTATTGGAAATCAAATTTAGTAAATAAAATTTATAAATTGTCCTATCATAACTTGTTTGAAAAGGAAAATTATATTATTGGTGTGGGTCAAGTTTTGGGTCAGTGGATCATTATTAAAACAAGTCAAGTCTAAAACTGACCCAAATAAAAGTGGGTCAGTATCTAAACTCAGTTCAAAAAATATAGGTATTTATGGGTCAGGTCATGGTCAGATCAAGGACAGGGCAAGTGAACCAGTTTTTTTGCACACCCCTACATACAGGCGATATTTTGAAAAGAATAATTAATCCACTTGGTTAATGATTAATGATTGCATAATTGAAAAGAAAAAGTTAGCTTCCACATTTAATTAGCCGCGTTATTACCATTTGTATGTTAATACACCGGGTGCACACGAGGTGTTACATTACAAGTGGTATCAGAGCAGGGCCTCTCTTCCAGTACAGTGTGGTTCGAGGGCGAACCAGGCGGAAGCTGGTGGGCATGTAACATCCCAAACGCTGACGAGGGCGGAGAGTGATCGCCGGTGCAAAAAGGCATGGACAAGGAACGACTCCTGACAGGCTTCCAGCGGGGGGTTATATGCATAAATGAATAGAATCGACACCTGAAAGAGAAGGATTCCAAAGACTGTGTAGGTATGAGACTGCGCAGTTTGGGATAGCTTATAAGAATTAATTGGTACTACCTATACTAACAATATGCATCTACTTTTCGGTAGCCCAAAACGGAAGAACTCCATAATTAAGCGTGCTTGACTTGGGGCAATTCTTGGATGGGTGACCTCTTGTAAAGTGTGCGAGTGAGGAAAAAGCACACTGAAAAGTCTTGTGTTAGTATGTGGGGATAGTCATTGATTCTTGAAGCGGCCAGGCGTTACATAACTCTTGTTGTGCAGATCTATGCAGTATCTCCTCGTGTTTGATTACTCTTCACGAAATGCTCTCCTCTGCACGAACAATCTCCTTGATCCTAGCTAGTGATAGATCTTCCAGACTATCTCTCAAGAGGGATAAGATTGGTGAGTGAGCACTCTTTCACTATCACAGAGATGATTTTACCTCAGCTTCTGCAACCACAAAGTGAAGACCGGGAGGCGGATAACTATAAGCATATAATTTATGGGAAGTGTTATATTTACAAAATTTTTATTTACAAACTACATAATATATTCCCAGAAGTACACTCGGTTAGTAATGTACTTCCGAGGGTACATAGTGTAATTTTTAAAAGTTTGTAAATGAATACTTCCCCTTATTATTATTATTAATGAAGGATGGATACGATGATATCTCGCCCAAAAGTTGGACATTGTATAGATCTCTATGATCTCCTATTTCGTTGGATACGTTCGTTCCTCAACTTCGATAAGTAAAGGGTAGTGTAAGAACCCGCACCGTTAATTAAGGAATTTAATTAATTAATTATGATAAAATAGGAATTGGTTCCATAATTGACCCTAATAATTATTATGAGGCTCTAATAATTATGATAAGTGATTAAGAATGCTGAAAGTCGTTTTTCGGAAGAAAAGTGCAGATACCGGTTCTGCTAGTCGGTATAAATGCGTACCGAAAAAGTATCCCGGAAAATTATAATAAGTGCATGATAATTACTAGAATAATATATAGGACTTGTAAAACGAGTTTCAAGTCCAAATAATGAGAACTGGTGCCAGAATCTGATACTGGCTATGAAAAGCGCGTACCGGAAAAGTGCTCAGAAAAATATAAGAAAATAATGATAATTCTTGTAAAATTGAGTAGGTTAAGAATCCAAAGTTTGGGATTAAAATGCTAAGCGTAGCAATTAAATTTTATACTGTGTGATTTCATTTAAGTGGACTATATATATAGCTTTTAGGCACTAAACCCTAGATAACAAACTTACCCTATGTGAAGTCTTGAGGTGGCTGACCAGAAACTTGGTTCCTTTGTGCTCTTCCCTTGGGTGGTGAACCTGGAATCTTTCCCTTTGATTTTTCTTCCTCTTCTCTTGAGTAAACACTTGGTGGTGTGAGTGAGAGGGTAAAGGATGCTCCTTTCTGGCTTGGAGTGGCTGTGGGGTGGATTGTTGTTGCTGTCTATGGTTTGGGGGAGAGTGTGCACCTTTTCTTGGCATTTTTGGGTGTCAAGGAGCCATCTTTGAGTGCAAGAACCAAACTTGTTGCTCCATTTTCGTTTTTCCTGGAGGTTAGAACTGTGAGGAGCCTTTGAGAGCTCCAAGAGCGTCCCTCTTTTCTGTTTGAAGCTTGGGTAAGTGGTTGAACCCATGATCATGAGTTTTTATGCTTAAAAATGGAACCTTGATGCATCTAAAGGCTTAAAGATGATAACTTTACGTTGGGTAATGTCAAACACACCTAGAAATGCATGCTTAAGTGTTTATAATCGGTGAAAACCCAACCTTGGAAGGATATCTTCACGAAATGCAGTTTCTACATTCTGTCGTGAAATATCCGGATATCTGCCCGTGAAATATCCGGATATTGGATATCCGGATATGGGGATTTGGATATCCGGATATGGGAATCTGTATATCCGGATATTGCATATCCGGATATGGACAGTGAGATATCCGGATATTGCATATCCGGATATGTACCAGTGGAATATCCGGATATTCTGGGATTTCGTAGAACAGTAGCTGTGTTGTGTGTACAGTAGGCTATTGGGGGTTTGTGGACCCTAGATTGATGAAGTTGGACTTCTGTAATTAATGAACTAAGTCAAAATCATGTGATTAAGGGCTTATGGCTTTGTGTGAAGCCTTAAGACGTAAAACGTAATGAGAAGGCGTGGTCTTAATATTTATGCTTGTAGTGCATGTTTATTGATTTATTATTGGTCCATATCAGATTGTGATATGCTGTGTGTTGGACTTGAGCCGTGTGGACTCTTGGCATTGGATAGTGAGCTTGCCAGGTAAGCTTTCGTGTCCTCGGTTTAGCCATTGTTGGTTCCACCATTTCCCATGGGGGGATGGTTATATGCATGATGTGTTTTCATGTACTATTTTATTGAAATGCTATGGAGCTGTTAAGTGCAATTGTTGTATGATATTTATGTGGTGTTTGCCTTAAAGGGAAACCATGGGGTAGCCCTTTGGGGGTGGGTACAGCATGGGCTGATACAGCATGGGCTGGTACTGTGTGGGTAATAGACGTATTCCTGCATTTCTTTGATCAGTAGAATAGTTATAACCCACATGACATGATTATTTGTTGCATTGCACTATTTTGGAAATCATATTGTTAAACTGCTTTTGAACTTATATTGCACATGTAAATGAGCTTGGGGTGGAAGATCCTTAAGGACCCCTTGTCTTACTGAGATTTCTGTTAGAGATCTCACCCCACGTTTGGGGCGCTTATTTCAGGTTCAGGTAATGTTGAGACCTCAGGCGACAGGAGGCCGGAGCTGAGTCAGAATTGCTGTTATTTTATGCTGACTTGTTGGATGCTGGTTATGCATGCTGCTTTATGTTTTAGCTTCAGTTTATGATTGTATATCATCTTGTTGAGACGCTGTTGATTTGGTGAGCATGAGGATTGTCCATGACACATAGTCTTGTTTATGTCTTGTTTTATTTGGAGTTGTAATAATGTATCAGGATTATGGTCCGGACTACGAGTTGTAGATCCGTGATTTTAGATACACACTTTATTTATATATTGAGGTATATCAGTAGATGTCTTATTGCAATTTACATACAAGCGATGTTTTTATGAAAATGATTAAGTAATCAACTTGGCTAAGTATAATGACGTCATAATTGAAAAGAAAAAGATATTCCGCATTTTTAAATTAAGCGTGGCTTAATACGATGATATGTTAACAAACCGGATGCATACAGGGTGTTACAGGTAGTATCTAATGTTGGGTTTTTGTTCTTTTATTAAAGCCTAATTAGGCCTAGTGTGTAAGAATAGCCCAAGAAGCCTAGAGCCCATTCAACTTAGGGTTAGGGTTTCTTAGAACTCCTATAAATTATGGGAAAGGTTATATTACTTTTTATTTATAAATTCTTACAAACTACACTAAGTATGATCAGTCATATTTCAATCAAGAGTGTATGATCGATTATACTTAGTGTAATTTATAAAAAAAGTTTGTAAACGAATTATTTCCTGGGAAAAGTTTATTACATTTGCTATCTCTAGTTTTTGTCAATTAAGTGCAAACACTCACTTTATTTCAAATAACAGGATCTGGCGAACAAGTACTGCCGGGAAACAATACGATAGTAGCATAAAGGAAAGAAAGAAAAAACTACTAACTCCCAAAATGCATGTAGTGAAAATCATAATTTAGATATCATAATATGAGAACCATCTATGGATCATCTCATAAATCTCTTTGCGACTGTATTCTTGAGCTACGTGCCCCCCTCCCTGAAAGTAAAGGTGCATGTTCACATTTAATAAACAAGTAAGGATATAATTATGTAAGCTTCTCTGTTTTTTTTTTTATATAAAATAATATAAAATAGATGAAAAATAAAGATAAAAAAGTGGGCATAACTATTTACACAATAATGTAATTTTGATATTATTACTTAATTACTTCATACAGTTATAATTCTCGTTTAAAAGTTTATTATTATTTTGGGTTCAACATCTTCAGGGAAGCCAACAAGGTGCTCTATGGAAGAGAGAAGAAATGGATAGAAAAGAATGCAAAGTACATGACCCAAAACTCAAATTGTTACAACTGATCAAAAGGGGAAAAAATTACTTTGTAAATAATATAGACATTACCATTGGCTCTCTTTCAGATTATACACAAACCCAATCAGGTCAGAGTAAAGTGCTAAGCATGGCAACTAGGTTGGCACCCATAAGTACACCTCACTCTTTTTTATTAAAATAAAAAAACAAAATAGAAACAGATAAAACAGGAAAAATGGCAAAGTCATAACGAATATCAAAAAAGGATCAACAATGCTCTGAAAACCCTCCCACCTGACGCTCTTTCAGATTATAATATGACACAACCTTTATTTTTTTCATTTGGTGTTAGACGAGAGGTTGGCATTATACATATGTAGAAATTAAATGTAAACTTGTAATTTATGTAGCCTTCTTTTGACACAATAAAAAGATGAAATTTGAATCAACACTTAACAAATTAATTAATTATTCAAATGTGGGGCCTTTAACTCTTTAAGACTGTCTTGAAAAAAATATTTAACCTTATAATTAATGCAAAAAGTCAAAAACTGACTAATTGATACAATAATTTTACCATAAAAAAAGAAGAAAAAAAACACAAGGCTCTTGACCTCCCAACTTCAATAAAAGAGAAAACAGATAATAATAATAATAATAATAGTAGTAGTAGTAATATATAGTAGTGGAGTCACAGTAATACTAATAACAACATTAAGTTCTTTTAAAATTTTATAAGTAACTTGCCTTAACAGTGGCATATGTTAGGTGATACTCATTCTTTTTATATCTCTCTGTATACCTGTGAGCAGAAATAACAAAAAAACTGAATTAGTAAGAAAAAAATAGTCTTAATTAAGAGAGCCGTCCTCTATGTGCATTTGACATAACTCGAACTGGATTAGTTGAGTTTATGATAAATCGTGAAAAAATCCAAAAAATAAAAATAACAAAATAACAAAACATGATAATGATAATTGTAAGTTAATTAGAATTTATGAACTCATTTATCCAAAAAAAATAATAATTTATGAACTCAAAACTTCTCATGGTAGATAATTTATCATAAAATAAATTCCATAAAATTAAGTAAACTTATTCATTTAACTAACCCTGCCACTTCACCGTCAGTGAACCACGGACGCCAAGTGCTATTCAAGTTCAAATTAAGTGACTTAATTATAGAATGTGTACTAAGATAAGGTATCGACATGTCAAGATCGCCGCTGCAAAAGAACCAAAAAAGAAAATAAACAAGTAAATATTGCTTATGTATTAACCTGAAAAGTTTGAGTAAATGAATTTTGCTTATGTAAAGTGAAAACTCACATGTAAATTAGAGATCGAAGGTTTGTGCTGGTGAGATTCTGATGATATTCAACAACACTATGAACATTCTTTGTATATGTATCACTAATATTATTGCATCTTTCGAAATGTCCTTTCGTTCCCTATATGACATTTACAATTACACATGCATCACACATTTTCTTAAATACAACTTCCAATTTCCCTTTATTTATTTTTTTGGTAATTAATATCACATTAAAAGAACGTTTATTACCTCTCTAACATTGAGATTCTTTTGAACATTTGGATCATTTGCCCACAATTCAACTAATGCATTTTCTTCTTCCTAAATCAATGTTGTAACTTGTAATTAAGTTTCATTAAAATTAAAATATTTCTTTCGGAAATAGAAAGAGAGAGGGGTTTACTAATTACCTGACACCTAAATGTTGATTGGTGAATAGTTTCGAGGTTTTCAAAGAGCCTTCTTTGATTCTTGTGAGACCCTTTGATACAACTTGGTTGCATAATTTGAAACATGTTTATGTAACGGACTGACTGAGCAACGTAGTGAAGTATTAATTAGTTAATGTATTGGAAGAACATGAACAACTTCAAAGTCAGCAGCAGTAAAAGATGGCTTCTGACCTCCGAGTAGGCTTCATAATCTGACATGCAATTTGCATTGTTCGGATTAAGACTGATATAATCTCCATTACAACTAGCTTTGATTGACTGCAAAAGCGAAATATAATGGCACCTTAGTTTACATAAATATATGTTCTCCAAATATAGATCCACCTTCTTAAAAGAATTTCAAAATCGATTCATTATTAAGACAGAACACTAAAGTATTCTTAATGATCCAAAGTGCTACTAAATGAGTTGAATAATAACCTCATATAGCTCATTTGATACAAGTGTTCGTTGGTGAGCATATTGAACTCTTGTATTAATGTCCTGGTAAGAGTCAATCGATGGACTTGCAAGCACAAAACCCTAGTGCAATTCAAATACAAAATCCAAAAAAATGAGATTAAAACATTCTATAATATATATACTAGAACGGTATCCATATTATCTAACAACATAAATCATGGGCATCTTTGTGTACTTGAATGTTTAGGAGTGGTAAATTTCCTGCTTTATAACCTACAAGTCAATGACAATCATAAAATAATTTGAAGGAAAATAAAATTTCAATTTTATTGTGGAATCGCTTCATCCTAATGTAAAAATTCACAATATTCACCTTCATATACTTTTTGCACAAGGGGAGTAACAATCATGCCTGAATATGATCCACCACCTATGTAAAGTTGATTTGATCTGAATTTGGGGTGATCCACAAGCCACTTGAAAGAAGATAAAACAATAATAACTTCCAACCATCATATGCTAAGAACATGAAATACACTTGCAGCCAGAAGTTTTCTCGAAAGTAATAATTAAAAAACATGGTGAACCTTTTGTAGAAAATCATACATATGTTCCACCCATTGCTTGTCATTGCTATAATAACCTTGCTGGGTTTTTGAGTAAGAAAATCCTGTGCCAACGGGTGCATCGATATATAATATGTTGAGTACCTGGAATGGATCAGTCAAAATGAGTTATTTCTAAGAACTTGCAGGTTATTTACATGCACACGCATGAAGAGTTTTTAATAATCTTGGACGTCGCACTCGCACATGTCATACGCATATATAGATTAAGGGAAAACATTTTCCGACGCTGCATAAGAATTCAATTCTCATATTATAACCCTTCGATTTACGTGTAAAGTTTTTCTTTTTCTTTTCTTCTTTTAATAAATGTGGAATCCACCACTAGTTGAGTCACAACATGAGAATTGAATTCTCATACAACATGAGAAAATCAAACCTCATAGATTAATTGACATAAGTGTATACACTAATGTTTGACCATTGATTTCACTTAAATATGATTTTTTTAAATCAAATAATTTTATTAAAAAGAGAAAATATAAAAGTAATTAACTTTAGCAAGGAGGAAGAAAAGTAACTAACTTAATGAGGAAAAATACTTGGTATATAAGTGTGTTAAAGGTAAGTGTTAACCCTTTAATATGTAAACTTATGATTTTTTTTCACCTTTAATTTAATGGATTAAGATCCCACTGTAGTTTAAATTAAATTTAAGGATGAACAAACTGATTTTTTATTTTTTATTATTCATAATGAGTTTTTAAAGAAATGAGGGCAAGTCTTTGGAATAGCAATAAGATTGCACTTTGTGATTGGAAGGTTACAAGTTCGAGTCTGAAAACAATCTCTTTTCAATATGAAAACAATCTCTTTTCAATATGCAAAGATAAAACTACATATACAATCAACCTCCATCCCCACTATCACAAGTTTGGGAGTATTATGCACCGAGATTTAGAGTTTAGTTTTTAAAGAAATACGGAATGTATATAATTTTATACACACATGTACATATTTCCAAAAAAAAAATTCTTTCAAAATGAATTTATTGGTAAAGTGGGCACAAATATGAGTGTATTCAACCTTAATTTAATTTAAAGTTCATTGTGATGATAATTCACTAAATTAAAAGAGAAAACATCCACACCAAAAAAAAAGAGAGAGAGAAAACGTTATTATTTTTAAGCTTTAAAAATATTCTCAATTTAAAGTAACCTTATTTAAAATTTACATATTGAAAAGTTAAGACTTACATGAACACAATAACAAAATTTAATGCCGAGATTTATAAATAACGTTATTACTTAAGACTTATATTTATTGATTGCTATTAGATAATATATTAAGAACATAAAAATGCAATTATTATTTTTATGTAGTAATTAATAAGATTATTAGGAGAAACAGTTAGTTGGATTTAGAATTAATTAAATTATATATTAACTGCAAAGTGAATACCTTCGTCCAAGCATTTGGATTCAATTGAAGTTCTGGAAAACTGCCATTAACATTGTCATAATTAAACTTAAGTGGTCCTGCAAAAGATGTTAAAACAAGAAGCTTAGCTCCACCGAGTAAGGAAAATCAAGAGTATCATGAGCAACCAAGTCAGCTCAAGAATTAATACGGGCTTCCTGGACTCACGAAAATCCAAGATCAACTTACGCTTTCTATCACAGATGGGCACTCAAAACTCCAGTTTTGCTGGTGAAAAATAGAAATTACTGAAGTCTATATCCTTTAATTATGTCTCAAATTAAAATTTGTGTTTAACTTATTCAAAATATGAAACTTAAACTCAATTTATATAACTTACATATTTTTTCTTATATAAAATATCTTTTTTGTTAGTTTACTATTTAATACACATATATATTGTCATTATAGAAGATAAATTTAAATATTAAAAGAGAAAAAAAAAATCTTTAAAGTCAATGCTATGGGTTAGTGGATAATAATAAATATACGATCTTTACTTAGACTTGTAATTTATAAAATAATAAAAATAAATGAACTGTTCATATATATAGACAGAGCGAGAGAGAGATATTCAATGATAAAATATTACTATTTAAGATAACAAAAGATATGGATAGTAATAATTTATGTATTACTATTACTTTGTCACTTAATTAGTAAATTATACTTTTATTTAAAGAATTGTAATTTTATTTATTTTTATCTATTATGTTTTTAATAATATTTTTCAATCCATCTCTTACTCTTTTTCTATTGTTATATGATATTCTTACATAAAAACATGTACTATATATTAAGTTGATAAACATATAGAAAATACTTAAACGAGAAATTTGATAAGTCATCCTCAATTCATATTCAACCTAATAGGAACCTTGGTTTCCTAGGATGACTGTATTGACACAAATTAAATGATATCTAAACATTGCAATGGCTTTTGTAAGCAATATTTGCAGCGAGAATAATTTTATATATCGCAATATTTATTGCTCACAGAAGAAATATTAAATTTTTTGTAATGTATTAGTACTTTTTATTTAATACTGTTTGATTTGAATGATTTTTTTACCAAAAGAATAAAAAATAAATAAATACTGTTTGTTTTAAATAAATATAATGATATTAAGATGATTTGTTAGAAAGATATTTACCATTTTCATAGAAGAAAGAAGCAAGGGCAGAGCAACCAGGACCTCCAACAAGCCAAAGTAGGAGTGGATCATTCATGGGATTCCTTTCAGATTCAACAAAATAATAAAATAGTTGCACCTCTTCTCTTTCACCCACTCCTACGTACCTTCATTATATGTTGTATGTCAGTGTCACTGAGCAAGCACAGTTTAATCATTATTACTAGCCACTCTCATGCCTTCATCAATTTGTAAGTAATATTAACTCACCCGGTTTCCAACATGAATGGAAGTTTCCCAAAACCTGGTAGATTATCGACCATGAAATTTGAAGACGTGATGTGCAACAAATGAAGTGCAGTAACCAAAACACACCATGACTTCCAAACGCTAGCCATTGTGTTGTGCACACTATATGACACTAGAAGTAATGGAACAACTTAATATAAAGGTGGCAATGTTCGGCTAAGATCAAGATCCGTAAACTTGGGTACTAACTATTAGAACACTTGATCACTACGTTAAATCTCTTGATTGGAGATTTGAATTCAATTAGTGTTTGGAGATCTGTGCTGCCCATTAATGGCTTGGAGTGAGTAAAAAGGGTCAACATGAGTTGAACATACAAGATTGTTTGTCCCTCAAGTAATATTGGATAAATTAAATTCCTTTATCTTTAGGAACGTTGTACAACAAAAATTATTATTTTATAGGACCGTTATCATTATTTAATTCATTTAAAAAAATAATTCAGTTTAAAGGATCGTTATGTAATTGTCACATTGCTGAACAAGATAGCCAAGCTATGAATTTAAATAGCCAAACTCTATTTTAGCAACGAGATTTTTGCATGATATATTTCAGGAAAGAGCTTACAAGCTGTCTGATAAATCTTTAATTTATCTTGTTTTATAGACTAAAATTACATGAATTATCAAGTTAAATAACTTAAATCTAGGGTTTATTGACACAAAAACATGAACTTTATGAATTATGGATTAAATAATATATATTTGCTTATTTTGAAGGTATTTGATGATAATTGGGAGCAACTATGAAGATTGGAGAGATGGAGATCAAGAATTTAAGATATTAAGATCTTATTTGAAGAAAAAGAAAGAAAATTAAATTCTTGAAGATGAGGCTCAAGCCTCTAATCTAGGGCTTAAGCCCCCAAATACTCCAAAAATTGCAAAAAGTCACTGCCTCAGGGTGCTTAAGCCCCCAAATTCAGGCTTAAGCGTCCTCATACAAATCTGCACTACTGTCCCAAGAGGCTTAAGCTCTCAAATCAGGCTTAAGCGCCCATCAGCGAGCTTAAGCCCCCAAATTCAAGCTTAAGCGCCCCGAAAGACCCAACTTAGGCCCACTTGAAGTGTCCACCTAGGGCACAAATTCTTTGCCCTTAAAAACATAATTTGGGGCAGAATTACATACTTTTTGACATTCTTTGATCATTCTTGGTACTCGAAGGCAGAGGGGATGCGAAGATTTCATCAGTTCATGTTCGTGAGAGGCGGAGACAGATCAGAATCAAGTCTGCACTGGAGTTATTGAAGAATTCCCATTCTAATATGGAATTTGGGGGAGCTTTCTTAATTCTTTTCTTTCTTGATTTTGCTATGTCTGGCTAAATTCTGAAGTAGTTAGGGTTAGATGAAATTCACTTAATCATTTATGTCTTGAACAATTCTTTATGTTAATTTTCCTTTTTATCATGAATGAAATTATCTTTTCTTAATGCTTTATATGAGCTTGAATCTTATATATTGATCTTAGGTAAATGCATGACAATAGGAATGTTGGTGCATGATCTGTATCTGATAATTTCATCGTAATCCTTATGATTCTACGGATAGACATAGGGTTTGCGTAAACTTTAGATTCTTGAATTTAATGCTTATTTTCGTGTGGAATAACCGGGGAACTAGGGTTCTTGCAAGATGGTAAAGACTTAGGGTAACAAGGGATTGAGCCCTAATTACATTAGAAAGAATCGATTAGATTGATATTAAGAACGATTAACTTAAAGAAGGAATTCAAACATAATAAGGAGATTGAAGGAAATCAGAAAACACTAGCTACGTTTCTTTTCTATTTAGTAATCAAATATTTAAATTCTTGCTTTTATTCTTGCTATTAACTAGTTTTAATATTTAAATTTCAATTCAAATCCTGTTACAAATCAAATTTCGATTGTCCAACTTAAGTTGAAGTAGTAAATTAGTGATTGAATATAATCCTCGTGGGAACGATCTCTTACTTAAAAATTATATTACTTAAACATTATATTACTTAATCAATAGGAAATAGATCTTAATTATTTATGTGTTATATAGCATCATCATATATCACGTGAGAAAATCTTAATTTTTATGGGCAAATTGTAAGAACCCGCACCGTTAATTAAGGAAGTTAATTAATTAATTATGAGAAATTAGGAAATAATTCCATAATTGACCATAATAATTATTATAAGGCTTAAATAATTATGGTAAGTGATTAATAATGCTGATAGTCGCTTTCTGACGAAAAGTGCAGATACCGGTTCTGCTCCACGGTATAAGTGCGTACCGATGAAGTATCCCGAAAAATTATAATAAGTGCATAAATAGTCCTAGAATAATATGTAGGACTTTGATTTCAAGTTTCAAGTCAAAATAATGAGAATGGTGCCAGAACTGATACTAGCTATGTAAAAGCGCGTACCGGAAAGGTGCTACGAAAAATTAAATAAAAATATGACAAATCTTAGAAAAATGATTAGGTTCAGAATCCCAAGTTTGAGATTAAAATGCTAAGCGTAGGTATTATTGTTAATACTGTGTGTCTTAACTTAAGTGGGCTATAAATAACCTTGGGCTCTTAACCCTAGGCCATATTGAGGCTGCCTACGTGAAGATTTCTGAGTATTCTTCAGTTGCCACCTTTCCTCTACTCTTCCATAGCCCTTTTCTTCACAAACTCCACCAAAGTGACCACCTTTGTGCATTGTTCCTTCATCAAAGTGGTTTAGGTGAGTGAGAGCAAGGCTTGTGTGAGTCAAAGGTCCCTGTTTGCTGAGTTTGTTTCTGCCTTGGTGTGGTTAGTGTGGGCTGAGTTGGTGGTTCTCTTGGAGGAAGCCACTTTTTTGTCTTTGGAGGCTTCAAGAAGCCACCTTTGAGTGTAAAGGACCCACCTTGTGTTGCATTTTCGTGGTTCCTTAAAGTCTGAACTTGGGGAGCTGTTGGGAGAGTTCCAAGAGCCATTGTTGCTCTGTTTTAAGCTTGAGTAAGCTTCATCACCTTGATCATGGGTTTTAGTTGCTTAAAAATGGAGTCTTGGCATGTTTAAGGAGTTGTTTAAGTAACCAACCAGTATATGAACCTAAATGGACTTAAAGATGCATGCTTTAACGTATTGAAGTGTTAAAAATGGAACCTTGGGTGTGATATCTCGTGAAATGCAGAAACTGTATTCTGTCGCGAAATATCCGGATATGATATCCGGATATTGATATCTGAATATGGGTCCTGAGATATCCGAATATGGATATCCAGATAGGATACCCGGATATAACCCCGACATATATCCGAATATTTTGGGTTTTCGAGGACAGTAAGGGTACTGTTCATACAGAATGTTGTTTTGGATTTGTGGACCCATGTTTGGCTACTCCGTAATAACTATTTTAAGTCAGAATCAAAATGATTAAGGGCTTATGGCTTTGTGAGAAGCCTAAAGACATGAAACGTAAAGAAAAGGCGTTGTCTTTATGTTATACGCTTGTTGTGTTAAATATTGATATGATTGCTGGTCCAAAACAGATTGTGATTCTGCTGTGTGTGGACTTTGAACTTGTGTGGACTCTTGGCTTGGATAGTTAGCTTGCAAGGTAAGCTTTCGTGTCCTCGGTTTAGCCATTGTTAGTTCCACCATGTCCAATGGGGGGATGGTTATATGCATGATGTGTTTTCATGTAATGTTTTATTGAGATGCTATTGAGCTGTTAAGTGCAAATGCCTATGATATGTATGTGGTGTTCGTCTAGACGAGATTAAGTTCCTGTGGGCAGGTACGACATGGGCGCGTACTGTGTGGGTAATAGACGTATTCCTGCACCTCTCTGGCTAGTATATTAGTTATAACACACATGACATGATTATCTGCTGCATTGCACTGTTTTGGAACTTATACTGTTTAACTGCTTTTGGAACTTATATTACACATGTAAGTGAGCTTGAGGTGGAAGATCATTGAGGAACCCTTGTCTTACTGAGATTTCTGTTTAGAGATCTCACCCCATGTTTGGGGCACTTATTTCAGGTTCAGGTAACCCAGAGGTTGAGACCTCTAGCGGCAGGAGGCCGGAGCTTAGCTGATATTTTCGCTTATGCTGATTATGTTTGGATGCTGGATTATGTTTGTTGCGGTTATCCTATTAGTTTCATGTTATGTGTAAGAACTTGTACCGTTAATTAAGGAAATTAATTAAATAAATATGAGAATTATGAAATAATTTCATAATTGACCCTAATAATTATGATAAGGCTTGAATAATTATAGAAAGTAATTAATAATGTTGAAAGTCGCTTTTCGGATGAAAAGTGCAAATACCGAATCTGCTACTCGCTATAAATGCGTACCGATGAAGTATCCCGAAAAATTACAAAAAGTATGTATATGTCATTAGAATAATATATAGGACTTGTAAAACAAATTTCAGCTCAAAATAATGAGAACTGGTACCAGAACTGATACTGGCTTTGTAAAATGCGCGTACCGTAAAGTTGCTACGAAAAATAAAATAAAAATATGATAAATCTTAGAAAAATGAGTAGGTTCAGAATCCTAAGTTTGGGATTAAAATGCTAAGCTTAGCTATTAACGCTAATACAGTGCGATTAAAACTTAAGTGGGCTATATATACCCATTTGGCCCAAAACCCTAGGCCATATTGTGCCTCCTACATGACTTGTGCTTCAGAATTCTGAGTGTCACCCTTGCCACCCTCTTCTTCCTCCATAGAAACCTCCAAGAGAGCATTTTTCTTCTTGTTCTTTCACCTACATACCTTGAATAAGTGAGAGCAAGCCTTGGGTGCATGTGAGGCTACTTCATTTCTGAGTTTTAGCTACTGAGTGTGAGGTGTGGGGGCTGACTTTGTGGTTGGAGTTGTGAGAGCCTTTGAGATAGCATTTTGGGCTTCAAGGAATGATCTTTGAAGAGAAAGAACCCTTCTTGGTGTGTTATTTTTGTGCACATTGAAGTCAGAACCTTGGGAGCTTCATAGAGAGCTCCAAGAACATCCCTCTTTGCTGTTTTGAAGCTTTGGGTATAAATCTCAACTTTTCTCTTTGAGTTTCTTTGAAAAGAATGGATTTTTAACTTGTTAAATGAAACGAATAAGTAAACTTGATGAAAACGAGCATGAATATATATATGAAAATGGTAGCTTGAACTTCAGTTGTGGATAAAAGTTGAATCTTGTAGGAAAAAGTCTAAAAAAATGCATTTTTGGAATACTGTCGCAAAATATCCCGATATTGGAAAACCAATATCCGGACATTGATATCCCGATATCGATATCCGGATATTGATATCCCGATATTCCTTTGGCAATATCCCGATATTTTGGTCTGGACAGCAACAAACCTATTTTAGTAAAAATTCGATATCTTGAGCTACAGAGCTCCAAATTGAGTGCCGTTTGGACCTATGTGAAGCTAACACATAGGTCTAAAACTATGTGATATTTAGTAACCATTGGATAAGTGGTTTGATCGCAGTGTCATTTTGAAGTCACGTTTTGGTTGCTGGAAATTCCTGTTGCAGCAGTCACCTTGCGTAAAACATAACCGGAGTTATACAACTCCGATTCAGACGTATATTATGTCGTTGTAAAACTGGAGATGTCTAGTTTAACATATTAAAATCTTATAATTTTCGGTAACGATTTGCAATTAAAGTTCTAAAAAGAGTAAACGTGGTTCAATGCTTAAGGCTTTGAGGAAAGTGTGCAGTAAGCGAAAATGAGAAAGAAAACGTATTCTTTTTTACATGAAATTATTAAGCATGAGTATTGATGATATTTATGTTATAAACAGACCTTGATCCTGCTGTTTTGTGATTTGTGGACTGCTGTTTGGATTTTAAGCTTGAGTATACTACTTGACAGGTAAGCTTTCGTGTCCTCGATTTAGCCATTGTGTGGTTCCACCATACCCCATGGGGGAATAAGTTATATGCATGATGTGTTTACATGCTTTGATATTTGAAAATATTGTTGAGCTTTATGTGCAATGGCTTTTAATATGTATTTGTTATTCCACTTAGACGGTAAGCCTGAGTATGTGGCGTCATACAAGACGGTGACACTGTGGGTGGGTGCAAGTGGCGTCTTGCACTAGTGTGGGTAATAGACGTATTCCTGCATTTCTCTGGCCAGCAGATTAGTATTGACACACATGACATGATTATCTACTACATTGCACTATTTTGGAACTTATAATGTATATTGTTTTTAGAACTTATATTGCACATGTAAGTGAGCTTGGGGTGGAAGATCCGTAAGGACCCCTTGTCTTACTGAGATTTCTGTTTAGAGATATCACCCCACGTTTGGGGCACCATTTTCAGGTTCAGGTAACATGGGGGCTGATGCCTCTGGTGGCAGGAGGCTAGAGCTTGGTTGATTGATATATGTTGTATGCTGACATGACTGGTATTTGGATGCTGTTTATGTTTGCAGTCTTTATGATTATTGATGTTGAGACTCTTGTGGGCTTTGTTGCCTTATTTGGTGAGCATGGAGATTGTCCATGTCACGTTGACTTGATCATGTCTTATTTAGATTCGAGTTGTATTAATGTATCAGGATTATAGTTCTGACTACGTGTTGTAGTTTCGTGATTTAGATATACACAGTTAATCTATTTTATGAGGTATTCCAGTTAGCTGTCTTTTGCAAGTTACATACAGGCAATATTTTGGAAAATGAATTAAGTAATTCAACTTGGTAATGAAAATGACGTCATAATTAAAAAAAAAATATTCTGCAATTTTTAATTAAATGTGGCTTAATATGATGACATGTTAACAAACCGGGTTAACACGAGATGTTACATTATGGATTATTGAGATGAGTCTCTGTTGATTATGTTGTTATTTGGTTAGCATGGGGATTGTCCATGCCACATTGATTTGACCTTATGCTTTTAGGTTTGAGTTGTATTAATGTATCAGGATATTGTCCGGACTACATGTTGTAGATCCGTGACTTAGATACTCACTTATCTATCTATTGAGGTATTTCAGTTAGCTGTCTTTTGCAATTTACATACATGCGATGTCTTTGAAATAGAATTTAGTAATCAACTTGGTTAATGATAATGACGTCATAATTGAAAAGTAAAAGATATTCTGCATTTATTTTATTAAGCGTGGCTTAATACGATGACATGTTAACAAACCGGGTATACGCGTGGTGTTACACAAATCAATAGTGATAGGAAATAATTGGGGTTTTGATGCTAGGTTGAAATATGAGTAAAACTAAATATTATTACTTAAACAATCATATACATGTGTTTACAATAGGGGTTTAATGTCTTTCATGTTGTAGGAAATAAATTTTATCTTTTACATATATATAAAAGTGTATGAGACCCGTGTTATTTTTCTCTTTTTTCTCATCTCACAGAGGTCCTATGTACTTTTACGCATGTATATATGAGATAATTTTATCTTCTATAACATGAGACATCAAACCCTTACAATAAATATTAATAATTACTCTCCTAATAAATAACTAATTATTGGAAAACAAATTTAGTAAATAAAATTTATAAATTGTCCTATCATAACTTGTTTGAAAAGGAAAATTATTCTATCATAGTCTTTCCAATAAAAGAAAAAACACATCTATAATTACTACACAATTTTACATTCTTTATTTACAACATTACATCCTTAAAATAGGGTTTTCTTCTTTCTATTACAAATTTATTATTCATATTGGTGTATGTTACTTGCTGCTTTGATATTTCGATTCTTTTGTATTCTAGGGTTTTCGATGAATTAAAAATATATAAAACCCTACTTAAAATAATCATACGATAATTAATAAAATATAATAAATTTGCTTTATGTTATAATTGTCTCTCACTTTCTTCATATTTATCTCAGAATTATTGAGCAATATGTCACTTCTTTTTTTTATAATATATATTCCTAATAACGAGCTAATTCTAATTAAACATATCAATAATAAATAAAACCCATAATTTGTTTAAGAAAAAAAAATATCCTATCATACTCTGTCCAATAAAAGAAAAAACACATATATAATAATTACAGGATTTTACATTCTTTATTTAAAAATATTGCATCCTCTAAATAGGGTTTCTTCTTTCTTTTCAAGTCTTATTGTCTATATTATTGTATGTTACTTATTGCTTTAGTATTTCGATATTTTTTTGTATTTTAGGGTTTTCGATTAATTAAATATATAAAATATTACATAAATAAATTATACAATAATTAATAAAATAAAATAAATTTATTTTTTGTTATTACTATCTCTTACAATTTCTTTTTCTCTTTTTTTTTTTGGTAGAAAAAAAAGGCTTCAAAAAAACAAACTACTTTGAGATGGTCCTAGCCCTGAAAAAGAGGCTTTATCTGCTAATAGTAACAAACTAATCCCGGGGGGCGGGGAATTAAATATAAAGTATCTGCATGATTTTGATGATCTAGGGGAAAGTTCGCCATCCAGTTTGTGCAAGTGTTTCCTTCTCTATAAGTAGGGTTGGCAAAACGGGCCAACCCGGCTCGATCCGGCCCAACCCGCATTCAGCCCGAAAAAAATGGGTCGGGTCGGGTTGGCTCGAAAAAAAAAAACGAGCCAGAAAATCCAACCCGGCTCGACCCGAGCCGGGTTAGGGTTGGCTCGCGGGTTGGCTCGATAATCAGCTCGCGGGTTGGCTCGTAAAAAAGCTCACGGGTTGGCTCAAAAAAAGCTCGCGAGTTAGCTCGAAATGATGCTAGTGAGTTGGCTCGTGGGTTGGTTAGCTCAAAATATTGGCTAGCGGGTTGGCTCAAAAAATTTAATTTTTGTGGTTTGTTTTCCTGTATAAAATTATTGTATTTTGCAGTCCAACTACAAGTAGAGTAGTTTACAAAATCCAAAAACATTAAATGAAATACAAACCACTCCACGAATCACAAGAGTCATTTATCATGATTTTTTGAATTACTCTAACTCACGATAACCATAAAACGTATGTAAAGCCAAAAAATAAAAAATAAAAGAAGTCCATCAGTGGAGAATCCATCAGTAAAGTCCATTGTAAAAAAAAAAAAAAAAAAAAAAAAGAGTAACCCGCGAGCTGGCTCGTTTGAGCTCGGGTTGGCTCGGTCGGGCTAAATCGAGCTGGCAGCTCATTTTTGCCAACCCAACCCGGCTCGTTTTGTGCGGGTTACGAGCCAACCCGATGGGTTGGCTCATTTTTGCCATCCCTATCTGTAAGTATACATGATCATGACCCTCCAATCTCTAGCTAAAATTGCACGTATGCAAGTCACAAGTTTGGACTCACAATTTGCATCACCCAACTCTAGTCAGCATAGTGACAACCGTTGTGGAGTCACTATCTAAAATTATGTTTCTCCAGCCATCCAACCGTTGTGATTTAACCGAGTAGGCCGCTTGTTTTCTCGAGTACAGTCTTACTCGAGCGTATTTGAGTAAGCTGCTACACAGAGTTGTTAATAAGGTTATCTTGTTAGGTAGCTCCATTTAATTTTATGGATAAAATTCATAAAAGAAGGGGAGAAATATAACCCCCACCATGCATTAGTTCAACAACATCTCGCAAGGGCACGGCCAAAGGTTTAATCGTATCTGAAATCAACAATTAATTAAAGTTTCTGCTTTTTTGGGCAGAAGTTCAGCAACATAAAGAAGAAATTAGGAATTAACTTCAAGAAGTGAACTTCCTTCTTATTAGAAATTATTTAAGCTTGCAAATCTTTGTGTTTTCTTCCTTTGGTTGCTCGATAATTGTGTGCACTTAGCTTAAAGCTTTATTACAATGATTGTTAATGCCTTAATTAGATGATGTTAAAGATGGTTGTTGTTATAATGCTTTATAGCAAAAAATTTCTCTTCTTGATACTTAAGTGATTCCATGAGGTGTGCATATTGATTATATGTCTATTAGTTTGCAATGGTCATGGGTATTCTGATTTAAAGATGTTGAATAATTGCCATTAGTGTGTTTCGTAGAAACTAAGGTTCCTAGTTAATGCACATTATGGCATCCAGTGGCGGACCTCTAGAAAATATTATTTATATTTTCACATTTAGCGGAGGGGTTTCAAAAGAATATAAACAACATTTCTTATTTTTTAAAGAAAATTTTAAATGCATTAAAAAATAAAAGAATATAAACAAGAAAATAAAAGGAAATAAAATTTCAACTTGACATAAAAAGACTCATCGTAAGCAACAATGCATAATATTAATAATACAACAATAAAGTTAAAACCATATCCTAATAAGTGTGGCCAGAGCCTAACTCAACCAAGCATACAATAATTTTAACAAAAAATATTTGGCTTGGTTTAGTGTAACCATTGAAAGACAATGAAAACTAAAAGGCTTTAATGCAATTTCACCAATTAGATTGTAGGAACAATAGTTTCAACTTAGCAATATAAACAAAACCAGCAACAGATCTATCAAACTTAAGTAGTACAATTAAGAAAGAAACCTAAGCTGAGGAAAGAGTAGAGTGCCTATTGACAGCAACACAGAGTTTTTCATCTTCCATGACGCTTTTTGTTGTCATTAAAGAAGATTTTGGAACTCTGAGAATAATTTCTCCCCTCTTAAGGTCTCTCACCACACCTAAACCTCTATTGCAGCATTCTCCAAATAATCCAGGAAAAAGAGTAATATTTGTTAACAGAATCAAGTCAAATGCATCATTATTTAGATTATTATCATTAGCTTCGATTAATTACCCCAGAAAACACATGTAATGGGCAAGAGGGGGAAATTCTTCCCCCCTATTAATTTTATATCAACACGAAAAAATTCATTCAGTGATGAAATTGTTGGTGTAATAAAGAAGATAAATTTAATGCAAACTTTTATTGGGTATGATGAATATGCAAGATAGTCAGGAAATATAGGAAAGATGAGTGAGTATCCGTCAGAGTGAGGAAAATGAGAGACAAAGAGAGAAGTACCCAAAGAGGAGAGAGAGTGTTGAGATCGGTTGGTGCTTGTTGAGTTTGATATTCCAAGTTGTGTTGCCCATGCAAAATGCCCCCCAATTATCCCCTATGTAAACAAATGAATATGCAAGTTATTGTCTGCACTTGAAGTCAATGGCAATAGTGTAGGTCCGCTACTGCTGACATGTATATGTAGGCTGATCGTAATGTTTCAACTGTAATTGTAAGAATTTTGTTGAACTGTGATTCATAAACTAAGTGTGGCCAAGTTTAAAGAAAAATGATGTCTCTTATAGGATTCATTCCTATGTTGAGCTCATACACGGAGACAAGAGGAGGTCTCTTAGGACGTATTCCTATCTTGGATGAGCCTCATGGAGACAAAAAAAGACACGTGAGGATGTTTCTTGGGATTTATTCCTATGTTGAGCTCATCCATGGAGACAATATATGGTCTCTTATAGGAAATATATCTATCTTGGACGAGTCTTATGAAGACAAAAGGATAAGTGTGTGTTCCTAATTGTATGTTGATTTAAGGACAAGTTGTTAAAGTACTAAAATTATATGTTACGTTACATGTATGCAAAAGATGCTATATATGTAGTGAAACTATTCTATTTTGGAATTCCTTTTTTTTTTCAAACATATTTTCTAATTCCTTCAGCTTAAGACATGAGTACTTTGGGAGCAAGTTGATGTAATGCTACTTATGAATGCAATGTTGTTATGTGCACTCTTCTCATAATATGTGACGTAATAGGGTGTGTAACTGACTTGCAAATAAGGAAAGGGCTATAAGACTAATGACTATAAGAAAACCCCTGACTAATATTTTGATATACCATAGGGGTAGTATATATAAGACAGAAATAGCTATATATATATGTCTATTTTATCGTATCCAAAAATTAGAAATTTTGGTGACCACGTGAGTTCCCAGTTTTAATTAGAAAGAGAGCTGCCACAGTTTGTTTTTGAACATCAAATAATGCTTTGGACTTTCTTTCTCGATTAGGCTGTTTGTAACCATGTACTGATTGGATTAAATGACTAGTTGGCTAATTTAGATTGTTTGTCTTAAAGGTACATATGTGATTGCCGTATGGATCTTAGGAATATATGTTAATGACATCATGCCTTAAATCATAAATTTGAATCCCTCACCTAATAAGAATAAAGGTATCTCTAAGAAAAAGGTATCTCTAAGAAGGGACATTCCTTAGAATTACAATCAAGAATAATGGAGAGGTTTATGGCTGTTTTCAATATTAAATAAATCTTGTGTGTTGTTAAGTTAGTAATATGAGCTCTCTTCAAGAAAGATAAAAGTGACAGAAAGTTAAGTGATTGAGATAATCATTCTCCTTTGAAGGTGCTATCGGTTTTGATTGTGATTGTTCCCTCTTTTGCCTAACCGTCTTTAGCAAGTAACAGAGAAATTTAATAAATTCCTCTTGTACAGCATCAGCTCCTCAATAGAAAGAGCTTTGGAAGTCATTAGAGCTTTCTTTTAGATGAAAATTATTTTGTTATGATTTCTTCTGGAATTAACGTACAGCAACCTGAATTTCATATCGCTATTATATATGTATATCTGTGGTTTGATTCTTTGAGACAAATATATAATTATCCGAATGTGTGAAACACCTGTGACGATCCGAATGTCAATGATCGTGTGATTAATGTGCGCCATGCTGCGACCCATAATCACCTTGACATTCCCGAAGATATTCAGCCATGGCTGATGCAGATTGGGTTACGGAAATAAAATTATAGCATAAAGAAAACTTCTCGACAACCGCCTATCAATAGAACAAATCATTAAGGTGGTGTTTGGTTGAAGATTTCTTAAAACTTACCTATGCAAATCAAATTGGCAAAGTAAGAAAGCAATGTTTGGTAGATGGTTTTACAAAATTTCCCTAGGTATTGTATTTGCATAGCATTCCTTATTTGTTCATAGAATGCAAGACAAAGTTATTATTTAGAAAGACAACTTGAGGGTGATATTTTACATTTAGCTAGCTAAATGGCAAAAGAGCAACCCACGAATAGACTTAAATACCCTCATCTAAAGTGCCAAGGTTTCACTTTTTTTATGGGGTTATATTTGTAATTTTGAAGTTATTTCCTCATCTATATTTTACCTCAAACCAAACATAGACTTTATAAATCTTACTTAATTTGCCCGGTAAAAATTTTTCTAACCAAACAACTTTTTTTACATTTTCCGACCAAACTCACTTTCGAACCATTTCCCTATCAATTACATTTTTATAGTATTCAAAAAAATTCTCCTCAACTTATAATTTTGTTTATAACCATTTATTTTATACTTTATAGTTAACTTCATGCAAATAACAATTTTGTTCTTCATTAATTTTAGAACAGCCCACTCATAGAATTAATTTAATTTCTCATGGAACTATATGGAAGTAATCACCTTAGCTACTCACTTCCTTAGCTCCATATTTTAAGGACTTTTCAAATAAGGAATTCTTCCATCGAGTATAATGAATAATAACGCCACTATGATTAAGTCCTTTGGTTGCTTGAGGCTAAGGATTGTACTCCTTAACTAATTACCTTATACTACAATTATTCCTTGATCAATATTAAGAAGAGTTGGTCTAAAACTTCTTGGATTCATAGATTACTAGATTATCGATTATCCTCATTAATCAGTTCTGCACATTATAACATCTAGGACAACCTCTCCATTTATTCCAAACATTCCTTATGAAAACATCTCCTATATAGACCTATTTAGCATTCATTTCAAAAATCTGTTTCAACTCTATTATTGTTATTTTTATTATTCTTCTTATACACCCTTATATCTATTTTAGATTTTTCATATTACAAATGGAAGAACGCCACACATCAAACTTTTCATTCTAATATCATATTCAGATGTAGAATTCATGCCATTGAGGCCCCTTTTTCATAAAATGCATATAGACAAACATTTGGAATTACATCAGTTCACAGAATAACAATTACAACTACTAACTTAGCATCATAATTACCATGGTCTATGTTGGAAAGAATATCTTTAGGATATCTTTATTATTTATAAAAATCTATTTCCTTATTTCATTAGGATTTAGGTTAGATACAGGCTAAGCCTATTAGTGTTTCTTTATATATTGTACTTTCCTGAATCAATTTATAATATACAAATTTATTTCAATATTCCTCTCGTCTCTTGTTATTTTACATGGTATCAGAGCCTAACGAGAGGAATCCTTGTCTGCCTTTCCTTACTCTTTTTCATAATTTTAATATGATAGTAGAGAGATATCACCCACCATGAGGGATTGACTTTCCCAACTTTTCCCTTTCTCTTTTTTCTCTCTGCTTCTCTTAGTTTCTTCTTCTCGTTCCTGCCTTCGCCGTTGCAAGTGTTGTGCTCCGTAACTGTCATCGACCTAGCCACCGTCCAGCCCTCTATCCACTTCCATCATCACCGGCGTCGTTGTTTCCCTCCGCGTCTCTTTCCTTCGGCTGCATCATCTTTTCTTCTCCAGTCGAATCTTATTTCTTCCGACTATGTTTTCTTCTTCTTCGTTGATTTATTATTTTTATTTTTATTTTCTTTTGTGGCTTGTATTTGGCCAATTTTATTTTATTCCGACATATGTTTGTGGTGTTATTCAAGTCTGATTTGGCTTGTATTTGATTTATTTTGGCCTCCCATTCAGGGGAAGAATTTATCTCGTTGTTTCCTGGTCCGCGGATTATTCGAGTTACATTGGCTCTGTCGGCTTGTATTCCAGTTGCAACATTTATCTCTGTTGTTGCCTGGTCCGCGGATTATTCTAGTTACACTAGCTCCGTCGGCTTGTATTCCAGTTGCAACAATGTCTTTTTCCCATTATCTCTGTTATTGCCTGGTCCACGGATTATTCCAGTTACACTTGGCTCCGTCGGCTTGTATTCCAATTGCAACAATGTCTTTCCCAGCCCTTTAGGCTGATGTATTTGCCAGCTCTTCTAACTGATTGTCATTCAAGTTGATTTGCTGTCGATTTCTTCGACTTACATTCCGTGAAGCATCCTTTTAGTTTTCTTTCTTCCCAAGATGAAGTGTCCCTCCATCTTAAAGGAGAGTATTCGAGATATAGATAATATTTTATTTTAGTTTACAATATTTGTTATTTTTCTTTAGGGTGAGTTGTAGAATTGTTACAACCCCCACTCGTTTATTTTGATGTTATGTTTCTTAGTCTTTCTTGTTCAAGCTTATTGCTTATGATCTATACGTTCCAGCTTGAGAGGGAGTGTTGGAAAGAATATCTTTAGGATATCTTTATTATTTATAAAGATCTATTTTCTTATTTCATTAGGATTTAGGTTAGATATAGGCTAAGCCCATTAGTGTTTCTTTATATATTGTACTTTCCTGAATCAATTTAATATATAAATTTATTTCAATATTCCTCTCATCTCTTGTTATTTTACAGTCTATGGCATTTTTCAAAAAAATTCCAATACATTATATCATTACATAACTTATACAATCATCTTTCGATAGAAGCCAACAAGAAAGGGACAAAACACATTCATCCATAGCAACCAAGAATCACTAAACATCATACAAACTTGTTCCTTATTCTTCCTCATTTCCTGCAAAAATGCAGCCCTTAAAAGGGGTGAGAGAAACTCTCAATAAGCTTTAGATTCTTATAATACTTTTCCCTTATATGAATTCTATTGCACAAAGTCAAGTTAAAGACAGTACATAGAAGGTCTATTTACATATCATCTGTACCATCACTCATCAAAACAAACACTTATCCTTTAGGGAACATTTGGTAGAGGAGAAAAAAAAATTTATCTGGGAATCACGTTTTCCAAGAATATGATGGGAAGATAAATTTTCTGAGAATGTTACCAAAAAGTTGTTTGGTAGGCTAAATATTTCCGAGAATATTGAGTTAATTTTCTTGATACTATGTTTAGTTATATTAAATTTTCCCTTTCCATAGAAATTCTAGAATACCACCCTAGATGGTATTCCTGGATGGTATCTTCAAAAAAATTTACACATAAAATAAAATTCCGAAAAAATCAGATTTTCGGACAAATTTTAAAATTCTTGTACCAAACGTGGATAAATACGATTACTACTTTCAGTTTCCTGAGAATCCTAAAAAAAATCTTGTAACAAGCGACCCCTTAGATCTTTATAAACAACCATTTGTCCTTTATGCCTCTACGAGACTCATCCACTCTAGGATATCTCCTGAGAGACTCTCTCTTGTCTCCATGGCTGAGCTCAACAAAGGACTAAAGTCGTGAGAGACACTTGTACTTTGTATTTTTATACTCAAACACTTGTCCTTGATGTCTCCATGAGACTCATCCCAACATAGGCACTTTCCTAAGGCTTTGTTTGGGAGTTTGGAGGGGAAGGGAAGGAAGGGGATCCAAAGGGGAGGGAGGGGAAGGAAGGGGAGGAAATTGGAGGGTATCCCCTTCCCTTGTTTGGGAGTCAAAAAAATGGAATGGGAGGATAATAGAGGGTCAATGAGATATTTTTACCTTTTTTTTTAGAATTAATATAATTATTATACTTGACAAATTAAATTAAATTTAAAATTTCTAAAAAAAATTATTTATGTACTTTTCACAACACGAAAAAAGATAATATTTTCGATGAAATTTCTACGTTGCAAACGATGAAAATTTCATCACAAAATTATTTTTTTCGTCAGAATACTTTTTGTTGAAAAGACACAGAATTTTTCAACTGATGAAAATTTTTACAAAAATAAATTTTCTAACCAAATTTTTGACGAAATTTAGTTTCCATCAAAAGTTTAGACGAAAATGATTTCCTCCATCAAATGTTTAAATGAAAAAGAATTCTTTCAAAAATTTTAAAATTTCGATGGAAATATATTCTGACAAAATTTTTGACAAAAATTGTTTTGTTCGAAATTTTGAGGGAAATATTTCATTTGAAACTTTCGACGAAATTTAGATTCTGGAAAGAATTTTGACAGAATATTTTTTCATCAAAATTTTTTACGGAAATACTTTCTGTCGAAATTTTTTGACAGAAATGCGTCCCGTTGAAAATTTTGATGGAAATGTTTTTTACCAAAAAACTTGAGGGAAATATTTTTCGTTGAAAATTTTCAATGGAAATATGTTTCGTTAAAAATTTCGACAGAAATTCTTTTTGCCAAAGAGTTTAACAAAAATGTTTTTGTCGCAAACTTTGTGCGGAATTTAAATTCTATTAAGAAGTTTGATAAAAAAAAAATTTCGTTAACAATTTTCGATAGAAATGTGTTTCGTTGAAAATTTTGATGCAAATATTTTTCGTCAAAAATTTCGATGAATATGTTTTTTTGTGAAATATTTTGGAAAAATTTAGATTCTGTAAAGAATTTTGACAAAAAAAAAATTTCGTCAAAATTTTTTACAGAAATATTTTTCGCCAAAATTTTGATGGAAATATTTTCCGTAAAAAATTTTGACGTAATTGTTTTACGTCGAAACTTTTCGATGGAAATGTGTTTCATAAAAATTTTGGCCAAAAATATTTTCGTTAAAACTTTCGACGGAATTTAGATTCTATCAGTAATTTTGACTGAATTTTTTTTTCGTAGAAAATTTATGTTTGTGGTTATGGCAAAATCTAGTTCTGTCTCTAATTTCGTCTTTAGTTTTGACGAAATTTTTCTGACGTATATGATTTTTATCAAAAATTTCATCTCTATTTTTTGACGAAATATTTTTCGTCGATAAATTCTGACGGTATTTGAGACTTTTCTAATAATTTTACATTTAAAAATGATTCACAATTATATAGTTTTCACATTTTAATGCTAAGGGTAGATACATAATTTTTAATATTTTCCCCCTCAAACCTTCCAAATTGGAAGAACTTTCATTTTAAGAAGAAAGAGGGTTCCCTAAATCCTTCCCCTCCTTTTTTTAAACTCCCAAACAAGGGAAGGGCTTACTAAAACCTTCACTTTCCTTCCCTTCCCCTCCTAAAATTAACTCTCAAACGAAGCCTAAGAAGTTATCTCTTGTCTCCATGGGTGAGCTCAACATAGGAAATAAATTCTTAAATCCTTTTTTTGAATTTCTATAACGCGTGATGAAGTGTCGGGGAGTGTCGGAGTGTCCGAGAGTGTCGGGAAGTGTCGGACACAATACGCCAGAGTTTTTGAAGTGTCGGTGTTTCATAGGAAGGCGCTATAATTAACTCACAATGACATATCACTCATCATACGCATAAGCTAGTAGCCACGATTTCGATAAAATTCATCATCGTCAAGTATCAACCATGTTAAATTAGAATATCCATATGTATTTCAAGAAAACTAGCATAATGTGCAACACCATATAATCATTCAAAGGGTGCCAAAACACTACAATCAGCACACACCTACATATTATTCGTGCTACACATAAATAAGAAATCACATATTTAGGGAGCACATCATTACCATGTAGATTAAAAAGCCTAAACCAAACCTTTTGATTTTTAAATATAAGTCAAATCTATATTTTAGTCTACACCATGTTAATTGGTCAGATCAAACTTAAAATATTTTATATAACCTTAACTTATTTAAGTCAAAACTTAACATAGCCTAGTCTATTTACACCTTTACTAATAGCTCAATGAATATTAGAAGAAATTTTAAATTTTCATATTTCTTTTTGGGAAAGGATATTGTGACAACCAAGTTGTGTTACTACCAAGTGACTACCAATCAATCTCACCGTTAGATCGATTATGTTAATCCAACGGTTATATTTATTTCCATCTTTGTATGGTTATGATTCCCCAAATTTAATACTTTATATTTATTTTTACCTTTGTATGGTTATGATTTCTCATATTTAATGCTTTCACTTTAAATATGGGGAATCATGATCATACAAAGATGAAAATAAATATAACCGTTGGATCAACATAATCGATCTAACGGTGAGATTGATTGGTAGTCACTTGGTAGTAACACAACTTCGTTGTCACAATATCCTTCCCCTTTCTTTTTTAACTAACCACATATAATGACAAGGGTCAGATGTATATCCTATGAATGGGCCAATGTTTGTGCCATTTTGAACTTGTAGCCCATTTAGGCGAACTCAAGCCCGTTGCATACTTTTGTTAAGCACTAAGATTAAGATGGAGATTATTGGGCTGGGTAGCCCAATTCCCTTGTATTGTACGGTTGGTACCTTTGTATTTGTCTAGTCCCTTCCTCACCCTCATGAGATATACAAGTGCAAATAATGCAATTTTAATGGAATGCCCACCAAGGCAGCATTATTTGGTCCTTAATGAATAAATAAATCACATCCGTTGGGTTTTGATTTAGTTAAACATCCACTATTCTCTATTATTATAAACAAGAGGATTAAGGACTATTAAGTGGATCCAATTTGTTTTCTGCTCTAAGTAAGTTGAATCAGCATGTGGTAAGGAACCTTTGTGTCTGACTAAAGTGATCCATCAAGGTTCAAATTCAACTCAACATACCTTAATTATATCCACATATAAAGGCAACTCTCCTCTTTCCTTTTTTATTTATTAATATATATATATATATATATATATATATATATATATATATATATATTTATTAATGATGTTTCACCTGAAGAGGAAAAAGGAACTATTAATTAGAAGAAAATGCCTTCTTTCTAACTCCCTCCGTTCTAGGTACTCATTGTGCTCCTTTTATTTATTACTCATAATCCACTATAAATATTTATGCTTATAAAATAATACTGATATATAATAATACGATTTTTTGCAAAGCAACCTTTTGTGTTGTTTCCGGTTATGCATTAATTAAGTAAATAAAGGGTCTCTCTATTGCGTTGCATATGATTCCAACACAAGAATTAAGACACGAAAGGACTCCAGTTATGTTGAACCCCTGAACGAAGGAGAATAATTAAGCTTTGGGTCAAACTAACTTTCCCTCAATGAGCAAATTGCCATAAAATGAATAAATTAAATTTATGGTTATAATTAGCTGCATGCAAAGGCAATGTTCATCCCAAGTTTACGAAGCATATTTTGGGAACAGTGATCAAAATATTATCGTTTCCTAACTCTCTTTTTTTAAATGTCACGTCAACAGTGTAAATTTTTAATATGCCACGCGGACAAGTTTGTTGGGCACTGTAGCGAACTCAGTTTGCTGATGTGTCACGTTCCTAGGTAGTGAACTTGGTTGTAATTAATGTACCTGTACGTTTCTATCTGCCACGATGACACGTGGCAGACATGCAACCGCCCTAGCGAACTTCGTTGCATGTCTGCCATGTGGCGTGGCAGATGAAAACATGCAGATGCATTAATTGCAACCAAGTTCACTACTTAAAATAGCAAACTTGTCCACGTGGCATATGAGAAATTAACATTATTGACGTGGCATTTAAAGAAGAAAGTTGGAGAACAATGACATTTTGATCATTGTTTCTTCTATTTTCGGCATATCTTGTTAAATAAGGAAAACAAATGGGATATGAATGAAAGTAATCATAAAAATATAGATAATTTAAATAAGTTAATTTTTACCGTATCTAATAAAAAATGATCGAGTGTACGGTATTCTACTAACACTGAAAATAAAGTTTAATAGCCCAATAGGACTATAGGAGTACCCTATTGTACTGTGCGGCTGTGCCTTCTGGCTAGTAGAGAAGGAATACAAAAACGTAACTGAAAATGACAGTGACCTTTTCTTTTTTTACTCTGTTTGAAAAGGATAGATATAGTTCTCACTGATAAATTATTTGCATTTGCAGCACAAGGGAAAGTTCAAGCAACAAAAACCGGAAAGGTGTTTTCCACTCTCCATGTATATAAATATATAAATTATAGTGCACCAAAACTCTTCTTATTATTGAGCTTGAGTTGATATAAAGTTGAGCTTCCTACCCTAGGAAGTAGGTATTAACTATCTTTCTGCTCCTACTAGCATGTAAAAGGGTTGTGCTATGAGTAGGTGTTTCGCAAGTCCCAAGTGTTCCATTCTTAAAAAGGCTGACAATAAAATCTAAAGTATGGAGATCGTTCTTAATCCAGATCCAGCTTTGGCAATCTTGGTTTTTTTTTTTTTTTTTTTTTTATTTCAATAGATTCATTCTTTCCTAACTAATCCGATTGGAAATGAATCTAAAATTAAGGCTTTAAATATTTCTCAAAGGTAATATTGAGAAGATTCGAACATATACATGTTCTCACCCCCACCTGTTTAATTCTCATATGCTAATTGAACTACTATCATTTGGTCTTTATTTGTCATATTAGATGAAGAAAATTTCTACCAAGCAACACTAAAAGACAAAAAAAAATTAATAACAAAAAAATGAAATGAGACACTTTGTTCAATGATTTTATTTTGTCATATGTTAACATGACCAAATTATTTTTCCTACAACATAACTCTTATTTATCTTCTTGAATAATGCGTGGATTCATTTTCTAGTCACTAATTAGAAAGAAAGATGATGAAGCCTGGTCTTGCAAATCAAGGAATTACAACCCCTTTTACATCAAACTCGGGGAAAAAAAACAGAGAGAGCTAGAGAGGTATGATATTGTTTTTCTTTTAATTTCATAATTTTTTATAAAAATATTATAATTTTGGTTCTAAAATTTATAATTTTTTAAAATTCTTTGTAATGAAAGATTATGAATATGTAACTTTTACTAACATTTTTATAACTTACAAGTTTTTTTACTTGCAACTATATGATATAATTTTTGGAGAGTGATCTGGATAAAATATAGTAGGCCCGTTAGATGCCCAAAAACATACAAACGAGGCCCAATTTCACGAAGGCCCAAAGTTAGGCGCGATGGCCCCCATCGCGCATAACACGACATGATGCCCCATCGCGTATGAAATCGCCCTTTAACATAACTTCAGAGGCAAGAAAGCTATCTCAAGAGTTAATACAAACTCACTGTGCCTTTTTACTAATAAATAGAGGACATCATCAGCTTGCCACTACTCCATCAAGATAGCCTGACATTAAGAGATAAGGCTATGGCCAAACCTACAGCCCACGAACGGCCAATCAGAGGCCCTACCGCCTTCTGAAGGCGGCAACAGAACCACTATATAAACAGAGGGTACATGCCCAGGTATGATCATCTAATTCAGTAAGAATACACATACACCTACAACTGATACTGACTTAAGCATCGGAGTGTCATTGCAGGTACCCCCCATCCAGTCTCAACGATCGTGCCAACAAAGGACCAGAATCTATATATCATCATCAACAACTTATAGCCCAAGAAGCATAGCATCCTCATCATTTCAACCGTGTGTGATTAGGCCCGATATACATTGGCCAACCCATATTGTATTTGGTCTGATCATTGGCGTTGTCTGTGGGAAAGGAAGATAATTAAACTTCCTCCAGATGGCGCCAATGATCAGAACCAATTTGTAGTGCTTTCTTCTTCGCCTCAGGATTAATCTGAATGTCTTTTTTCTTTGAATCAGGATTTAGCTTTTGCTTCTTCTTGTCACCAGCACTGCGCCTCGCCATGATTTCCCTAATTTTAGGCGAAACGATATCTGATTCAGAAGAGGAAGAATCAGTAGAGACAGACGAAGAAGAAGAGACAACAAATGCAGAAGTATAATTGTCAAAATTCCTTTTCTTATAAGGATACCTCGCTGGGTATATTACATTTAAGGGCAGGGGACTTGGACTCCTTTGATCACAAGGATCTTGCGCGATGGGAGAAGAGATATCGCGCGATGAAATTGAAGGAGACGATTTGGGGTTTACTGTATTAACAGACCTATAACTACAATCAAAACTTGAAGCAGAGTCACTCGAAATCAAAATGGGACTGACCATCTTAAAGGAAACTTTTGAAAAAAGAGATGAACTTCGTTGAGAAAGAGTTTTTGCATTTTCGCGATTAGGTTTTCGCGAAGATGATCCAAATTCAAACCGTCGAACAGAAGGCATACGGTTATCATTTACGATTACTTTCTTCCAGGGAGAGACACACTTGTCAGTAAGCCACGCTTCCCCGGTTCCAAATGACCTCGACCTAGGTAACGACCTAGATGGGGGACTGGATGAGCCAGACCGCTCGGATAATCTGATAAAATTCATAAATTTGCGATTATCAGACATATCCAAAGATCAAAGTAAAAAATGAAACAGATGAAGTAGTAAAATAGAACGAAGAGCATACCTGAGATTTATACTTTAGATGAACTGAACCAAGAGCAGGACGTGTCAACACCGGAAGAGCAGAGGAAGCAAACGAATGCTGAGGAACAAAGGATCTCTTATTATCATGATGAAGAATTTTCCCTCCAAATCGAATAGCTCAATACAAATATGAAACTTTTACCAAATGGATACTCAAAAGATTAAAAATGTGTTGAGTAAAACGGATTAAAAGGGACACGTGGGGGGAAGGTAAAATATTTACACCTCAAAACAGCCCATGCTTGCCATTAAACACGCACGTAATTGCGGTAGCATTAAATGCTTCTGACAGTTAATATCTAATCAACCGTTCTTAAGCTGATAAGTCATGATGACTCTTCGACATGGTTATTGCGGCATCAAATCATCGCGCCCAATCACTTTTGTATTTCGCGCACAAATACATATATATACCTCAGAGCTTTGCCATATATCAAAACTGTGAGCTAAGGGGAAACTGATATGGATAAAATATAGTAGGCCCGTTAGAGGCCCAAAAACATACAAACGAGGCCCAAATTCACGAAGGCCCCCATCGTGCATGAAACTGTCCTTTAGCATAACTTCAGAGGCAAGAAAGTTATCTCAAGAGTTAATACAAACTCACCGCGCCTTTGTACTAATAAACAGAGGACAACACCAGCTTGCCACTACTCTATCAAGATAGCCTGACATTAAGAGATAAGGCTATGGCCAAACCTGCAGCCAACGAACGGTCAATCAGAGGCCCTACCGCCTTCTGAAGGCGGCAACAGAACCACTATATAAATAGAGGGTACATGCCTAGGTATGATCATCTAATTCAGTAAGAATACACATAAACCTGCAACTGATACTAACTTAAGCATCGGAGTGTCATTGCAGGTACCCTCATCCAGTCTCAACGACTGTACCAACAAAGGACCAGAATCCATATATATCATCATCAACAACTTTTAGCCCAAGAAGCAGAGCATCCTCATCATTTCAACCATGTGTGATTAGGCCCGATATATATTGGCCAGCCCATATTGTAATTGGTCTGATCAGAGAGAGTTATATATACAAAAAAATTTTAACAAACTCTTACAAATTACACTATGTATTAGGGGTAATGTACTGTGTGCTAGAATGGATTACCCCTAATACATATTGTAGTTTGTAAATAAAATTTTTATAACTATAACTTTTTGCATAAATTTTATAATTTTTTGTTTGAGCTTACAATCTTTATTGTTTGCCACTATACACACTCTCTCTCTAAAAACTTACAAAAAAAGAAAAAAAAATTGAAAAGTATATATATATATATATTTATATCTGAAAAAAATGTTTCTCCCCAGGACGGATAAAGGAGGAGCATGAATTGACGGTCGCCTCTCCTAAACTTTGATTCTTTTATTATTATGTGTATACAATTATATTTTTTATAATAATAATAAACTATTAATATTAATAGTTAGTCCCTCCCTTGAAATACTTGTAATAATGAATCCCTATTATTAGTCTTAATAACACTTGTAAATATGATATTTTATTTTCAACCCCCATAATAAAAATTCTAAGCCCACCATTGTTTCTCATGCAATATGAGATAAAATTATTCAAAAAATTTCAAAATGACGTCATTTTGGGGTTTAGAAAAAAAAAACAGGATAGTTAAGTAATTTCATTCTCCTTTTGTATCTTATATTTTACTAAAATAACTTGCATTTTTTTACTCAATCCCAAAATTCGTCGTTTTGGATTACATGAGATAACTTTATTTCCCGTTACAGTAGAAACGTCAATCCCTATATATATATATATATATATATATATATATATATGGGGCAGGATATTCTTACACCGGTGTAAGAGTTAGAAGTCTTACACTCAATTTTGACCATTGATCAACTTGTATCTAATGGCTCACATTGCTAAAAAATTTGAACCCTTAGATATAAGTGGGATCAACGGACAAGATCGAGAGTGTAACTTACACTGGTGTAAAATGATCCTGACCCTATATATATATATATATATATATATATATATATATATATATATATATATATATAGGATTTGTGTTTCCTATGTTGAAGAAAATAAAATTATCTCTTAGATACATAATAGTGTGCGATATCCATATTTCATTTTTCTCTTTCTTCTCTTCACACGGACCTCACACACTTTTATATGTGTATAAAAAAATAATTTTATCTTCTATAACATGAGAAACATTAATCCCATATATATATGTGTGTGTGTGAAATTATTTCTCAAGTTGTTGGACGTCCAACTAGTAATCATGATCGTTGATTCTCATTTATTTCCCGTATTTAATGCTTTTACCCACCACATATGGTTATGATTACTAGCTTATGGTCTAACAATTTGAGAAACGATAAACCTATATAAATATGTGGGTTTTATAAGAGTTATGTTGTAGGAAAAATGATTGTGTTATGTTATAGAGATTCGTTTTGTGTGCCCAAGTTTTTTTTTTTTTTTGCTGCGGGCCTCACAAAATATTGTGTGTAGGAAACTTTTGTGGTCATGTTAAATAATAGATGATAAACCTATATATATAGGGTTTTATTTTTCTTATGTTGTATGAGACAAATTGTCTCATGCAACACACAAAAAAGTGGGTGAGACCCACTTTTTTTGTTTTCTTTCTCTTTTTTAATGGATCCCATCCACTTTTTTGTGTGTTGCATGAGACAATTTGTCTCATGCAACATGAGAAAAATAAAATCCATATATATATATATATATATAGGAAAAAAGTTTCCGATGTTACTTTAGATAACTTTATCTAATGTTCATCGAAACGACGTCGTTTTGGGGTTGAAAAATTAAAAAATTAGAGAGATAAAAACTATTATAACCCTGACATAAATTAAAATTACAAAAATACCATGATTTTCGTCCCAAAACGACGTCGTTTCGATGAACATTAGATAAAGTTATCTAAAGTAATATCAGAAAAAACAACCCCTATATATATATAGGAAAAACTATTTGTCATTTTAAAGGACACAAGATGTATCATGTATCTTTTTAATTTTTAGCACTATGTACTACGGGTAGTACATAGTTATAATATGAAAAATTACTTTTTTTTCTCTCTCCTCAGTCACTTCAGTTGACATGGAGAGAGAAAAAAGTAACTTTTCATATTATAACTATGTATTACCCTTAATACATAGTGTAAAAAATTAAAAAGACACACACTTAACCCATATATATATATATATATATATATATATATATATATATATAGGGGTAGGATTCTTTGACACCAGTGTCAAATTTAAAGTTTGACACCTCATCTGAGAGCCATTAGATAAAAAAAGATCAACGACTCTAATTTCTAAGCATATGATGTCATTGATCTTTTTTGATAAGTTTTTTGAATTTAAAGTTTTTTGATAAGTTTGACACCTCATCTTTTTTGAACTATATATATATGAGGTAGGATCCTTTGACATCGGTGTCAAATTTAAAGTTTGACACTTCGTCTGAGAGCCGTTAGATCAAAAAAGATCAACGACTCTGATTTGTAAGCATGCGACACCGTTGATCTTTTTTTATCTAACGGCTCTCAGACGAGGTGTCAAACTTCAAATTTGACACTGGTGTCAAATGATCCTACATCTATATATATATATATATAATTCAAACTTTTTTTTCTTTTTGATAAGTTTATTTTTATATCATCTACTTCTTTCTCTTTTATTTTTCTCACTTACAATTTAATTATATAGTTCACATTATATAAAAAACTAAAAAAATTCTATTAAAAATTCTATATTTTACATTAGGATTTCATTGAACGTAAACTATCATTTCTCAAAAGTTAATAATTTCTCTTCTTTTAATTTGTGCTCCTTACAAAGAAGTATCACACTCTCATGTGTTTTTTTCTTTTTTTTCTTTTTTTGGTAAACTGTGGTCTTTCTTTTTATTTACTTAAAATTTCTCTTTTCAAATAAGTTCAAATGGTAGGGATTACACAATCACTTAATTCAAGTTTTGTTCAACTCGCTGGTGCATGGATAATCTCATTATTTTATTTATACATTTTAGTTATTTTTGGTAGTTTTTAAATTTTTTGAGCTAACCCGCGAGTTGATTATCGAGCCAACCTAACCCGGCTCGGGTCGGGCAGAGTTGAATTTTCTGGCTCGTTTTTCTATTCGGGTCAACCCTAATTCGACTCGTTTTTTTCGAGTTGAATGCGGATTAGGTCGGGTCGAGTCGGGTTGACCCGTTTTGCCAACCCTATTTGAAGGTAAAAAGGGATTGGTTGGAGACTTAGTTACACTTTTCAAAATTTGATTTTTCTCAAATAACCCTTAACACTAGATATTTCTTTTGAACTTAAAAAAAAAATGTGACACTAGTATACTTTTTTATTTTTATGTTTGAATTGAAAAATGCAATCGCGTCAATGTAAAAAACTAGAGAACGCTATGAACTGGACAAAATTTTATACAGTTTTATTAAAACACTGAAAAACAGTAAAAATTCTTGAACAATCATGTTTAGATATATTAATATATTTTGTTCAAGATTTTGATTTTTTTGAATATTTTAACAGGAGAACGTTATACTTACAACCTATTTTCGTTTACAACCTCTTACAACTAATATCTTAACCGTTGATTTCCGTCAATCAACAGTTAAGATTTTTGCAAATAAAATTTATTAATTAATTATTAATTTTCAATAAATGATAATCGTTGATTGACGGAAATTAACGGTTAAGATATGGTTGTAAGTAGGGGTGTTAACGGGCCGAGCCGAGCCGAGCTTTGATCTTAACGGGCTAAGCCTGTATTTAAACGTGTCCGACTGGCCTTAGCCTGTTACCTGTTACGAATATAATATTAGCCTGTGGCCTGGTTTTTTTACAAAAAATAAAAGCCTGTGTGAAGCCTGTCTTAGCTTGTTAGCATATTAAAGAATAAAAATAAGAGAACAGAATTCCATAAAAAATCAATTCCCAGATAGAAACCTTAGCTTCCAATTTGCAGCAATAATTTACAAAGTCTACAATAAATAAATAAAATTAAAGTAAGAGAAGGTAGATAACATGTTATATTATCTTAGCTAAAGTGCCAACAAAAATAAAAATAAAATAAATAAAATAAAAAATAAATTGACACAAACGAGCAGTGCACAGTGGAACGAATGAGTTTTTGTGGGTTTGTTTGTGTGAAAGAGGATGAAGGATAATATAGAACAGCACTAGTAATTCCATAAATATACTTTAATTTAATATATATCCAAATAGCATAATATAGAACAAAATCATTCAAAAAGCCTGTTAAACCAATAAAATGGGGTGAAATAAATTGATGAGAGAGAGTTATTACAAGTAGTATAAAAAGTATAAATAAATATTTATATACTAGGCTAGCCTCGGAGGCTCTAAGGCCGAGCTTCTGAATTAGAGCCTGAGGCCTTTTTATTAAACGAGCTTTTATACAAGTCCAAGTCTGGTTCCAACACGAGCTTTTATTAAACGAGCTCAGGCCTTTACGAGCCGAGTTAAAGGCCCCTGGCTCGTTTACCACCCCTAGTTGTAAAAGATTGTAAACAAAAATAAGTTGTAAGTACAACCTACCCTTTTAACATAGTAGCTAATTTACAGAAAAGTCATAAGAACTTTTTTTAAAAAAAATTAGTTTAAAAATATATGCAATTTCATCGTAAAAGGTATTTATTGTTTATTTATTTCATATCTGATTGACCTCAAATATATTATAGGATAAGTAATGGGAATTATTATTCTTATGTTATATAAGAAAGAATTTATCTTCTATATAAACAAATTTAAGATGGGTCTGATCACTCTACTTTTTTTTTCTTCCCTGAAAGTGAACTCCATCTCCATAAATGAGTCTGTAGGAGATAATTTTTATCTCCTACTGCATGAGAAAACTATAACCTATAATAATCTTATCACATTTTTATCTAATGGCCATTAAACAACCACCAAAAACATAGATTAACAGGCAAAAGTTGTTCCAATTTAACCATTGGTCTCGATTTTGAGTCCACGTGAGTGCAATTTGTGTTAAAACTTGATAGAGAGAATTTTATAGCTCATTTGGTCCTACCCAACTTGAATCGGACTAGTTAAATAATCTGTAAGCACATAAATAATATCCACAAAAAGGGCATCAAACATATGATAGAAGGCTCATACTCTTTCCTACTCTTATACAACTCTCTTATTATATTCAATCTTACCCTATCATGTCTATTAAACGAGCCTTTATTATATAATAAGTTTTCTCCTAAAGGCATTTGTTAAATATGAAAATATCATTTATCACTTAAAAAAATATTAAATGTTGTTTTTAGATTTTCAAATATTAAATGTTTGTATTTTTTATTTAATAATTTTTTTCTCATTTTCTTAACATATATGTTAAAAAATATTATAATAACTAAAAAATAGATTATAATTAAATTCATTTAAAAATTACCTTTAAATTTATGCATTTAATATGATTAAATTCAAATTTTAAAGCTAGTAAGGGTTGGCACCTATGAAGCACCGACACTTCAAAAATTTTGACGTGTCGTGTTCGACACTTCCCGACACTCTCGGACACTCCGACACTTCAACACGCATTATAGAAATTCAAAAAAAAGGTTAAGGTTGCATTGCGTTAAGTTTTTAGTTTCAACTATTAGATTCGTTGGATTACGATTTATCATTTTATTGAGTTTAATATAAATATTTGGGATATCTTATGTTTCTTTGCAAAATTTATGAATATTATAAGTTTAGATTCACTTTTTTTTTGTTAAATTATTGAATATTAAATATAATATACACTACATAAATTAAAAATATTATTTAATATCAAAACGTGTCTTAACGTGTCAAAATCTAACATTTTTTACAATTAACGTGTCGGAGTGTCGTGTCGTATCGTATCACGTGTCCCGTGTCAGTATCGGTGCTACATAGGTTGGCACAATTGGTTTAACCTTCTCTGTACATTAAGGTGACAATTTTCAACACAATACCGATTTATCGTATTCATGTGACCTTGTCTTCATATTTGTGTAGACCAAAAAGTGACTCGAAAAAATCATTTCATGTTTGCGCGAGGGACATTCATATTCATGTCGTGTTCGTCATGACTTGATTAAATTAAGTAATTATATAATTACATATTTACACCCATTTATTTCACTTTTATTTATTAATTTGAGATTATTTAATTAATTTCATTCAAAAAGTAAAGTTAATGTTGTGTCGTGTAAATCTGTCTAATAAATGAGTAAGTCATGTTCATATTGAGAATATTCATATTTGTATCAAATTCATGTTGATCCAAACATGACCCGCGTGAACCTAAGTTGTGACCCTAAGCCCATAATAATTGGGGTTTAAATTCTATTATCAACTTTCTCTTAAGCGATATTCATCCTATATTTAGGATGGTGCAATTAATTAAAGAGTTATAAGTTTATTCTCTTATAGGAGAAATTTATAATTGTCCTCTAAACTCATGAAATCATGGGCCAACCAAATTAAAAAAAGAAAAGTTAAAGAATTTTTTTTTTATTTGTGTAGGAGGGATTAATTTTCTCCTATAACATAAAATAAACTCAGTCGCCTTAATTAAAATTAATATAAACCTCATATAGGATTCATGAAAATACAAGCTTTTCCCCGGAAGGCCACAGGAAACTTCCATTAATTTGGACTTTGCATCATCTCAATTTTTTTGGTTAGAAATTACTCATATAAGAGATCACATTCACACCCCCTGCATATATGACAAACAACCCTAAGACCCCATCTTGAATCCCAGTTAAAGGGTCTGTATCACGTTAACCAAAAAAACTAAATAAACTAATCCACTTCTTATGGATGTTGTCCAAAGCAATGACGGTGCTTCTAGAGCTGTTGCTCTCAATTACTAAATATATTTCCAAGAAAGCCCAAATTGGAGACATCACATCACTAATCATTCTTTTACACTAAATATTCTGATCTGAGATCTAAAGTGAGTTCATTAAATTGAGGAATCCTTTGGCTTAACTCATGCTTATTAAGAACGCTCATATGATATGACGTACATGTCATCATGTAAATAACATATGAAAGCCATACTTTGTAACTAGTATTACGTATAAGAGTTTGTCGGTATGTAAATTTGGGATGGAAAAGAAAGAAATTAGAAAATAATATAAACTATTAAAAATATCCTCGTCTAATATTTTAAGATTTTGGGTTGAGGTGGTTTTTACATAATATCAGAATTTCAGTGACCATAAGATCATGAGTTCAATCATCCTCACTGTCCCTCACTTTTGAGTGGAATTAAAAAATAGGTAAAAATTAAAAAATTTATTAACCCTAATTCCCTTCTCATCATGGTCCTATAAGTTAAATTTATATTGTTAATAATTTAAAAAAAAACTTATATTGTTATTCACATTAATCTAATCTACATATATTCATGCCTAAATAAAAAATCACTTAATTAAGTGAATTTATATAATGCACCCACACATAGATAATGACTTAATTTTTTTATTAAAATAAAAAACTACAATTGAGTCGTGACCATAACAAATATAAAAATTCTCACAAATAATTATTTCATTCCTCTTGTTCTTATATGTGGTATTTTCTCTCTATATCCTATACAATGCCAACAAAGCCTAAAGAAAGGTACAAACCCTCGTAAATGAATCCTCGTTTTAGAAAAAAATATAATATGGTTATGATTTTATAACCATTTATTTTAGAGCTTTATTTTTCATATATTGCAGCTGATAACCAAGTTTTCCTACACATACAAACATTTATGGGTCCCATTATTTTTTAAAACAAAAAAAAGAAAAAAAAGAATTCAATTTTTGATCAGTGTGCAGGAAATACTATTCTTCCTTCCCGTCGCAGAAGAATAGTATTTCCGTTTATTTTAATATATATATATATTTTTTTTTTATCATCATTGATTCACTTTTAAATAATTATGGTTCACATGATAATGCTATTTTTGTTTTTAAGACGAGAGCATACACTCACCAAATGCCTCAGCTATATATCCTACACAATTACCGACGAGGTACTTTGTTCGTTGGATCCTAGGCTACTATTACAAAGCAAACCAATTAAATATTGGTTTGAGAGCTTTCGGTTCTGTAAATTATTTTTGGATATTTAAATCAAACTAAGCCAACTAAATTCAGGTTGATTTGGGTCGGATCATTGGATTGACACGTTTTTATGTTTTTAAAAACAAATTCCATTAAAAATTAAAATGGTGAATCTACAGACTGCCGTATAGCACGAACCAATGGAGATGAACCGTGATGTTGAGGCCAACAAGAAATCAACAAAAGCCTAATCAACATAAAGTTTTACAAGATATATATAAGTATATTAAATGTATAACATAAGGTTATTATTCAATCACTTTTGAAAACAAATAAGGCTACCTAATTAGTAATAGGGGTTTTTGTTTGTCGTCTAACATGACATGATAAAGTTTCCTACACACACCATTTTGTGGGGTCTGCATTTTTTGAAGCAAAAAAAAAAAAATTTAAGACGCGAAAAACGAATCTCAGTAACATGACACAATTATTTTTTCCACAACATAACTCTTATAAAACCCTTAGTAATATCCTTGTTTCATTTATGTACTTGCTGCCTGCTTGATGGTTTTACTGCCGGAAATGCAATTCATAAATTGATAATGTTCGGACATATATGAACTTATATTAATCTCTTCTTTTTCTCAATATAGTTTTAGGGAAATAATTATCTCATGTTTATCTCATGCAACAGAGACAAAATAGTGAAATCCATTATTATTATTATTTTTTTGAAAAAGTAGTAGACTCTACAATTTTATATCTGTTGCATGAGATTAATAGATCCCATAGTTTTAATATGAAAATATATGTTTGTTTGACACGATTTAATTTGAGTAATATATATCTTAATCTCATGTCATCTTTTTCCTTTTGACAAAGCATTGCAACTTGGCTTGTGGATATTAATCATTCTATCCAGAAGGGATGAGCGAATATTAACTGGCATTTCAAATTTGATATTCAAAGATGAAAAAGGAAGAAAGAACACATAACTATATAAAACATATAAGTTATAACAATGTCATGTAGCTACCATAAATAAATATATCGATGCCATGTGTCACAAAAGTCAGCGTGCCACATGGCAGTTGTTGAATTGATGTAGTGCGAAGGCAACTAAGCAGAGTGTCACATGGGAGTGGCTAATTTGACAGTGTTCAAGAAACAGACACAACTAAGGAGAATATGGCTTAGTTGTTCAGATGCATAAACAAATAACAAAGTGTGTATTAGTGTTTTTTATAATCTAGACCAATTTATAACACACCCATGTCGCTCCAACTATTATTATTATTATTGTTATTTTTTTGACAAGGACGTGATTTTATTATTGGCGATTTCTTTATGTCTATTTAATTAATTTACTCTTGTTCTCTCGCAACGCATTAAAATATCCCAAGAAAGCTTTGTTTGCAATAAAACAACTAGCCTATATTCATCCTCGAACGCAGAACATGATTAGAAAGTGGATGATATAGTTTAAAGTCCGCAAACTTTTGTTTTGAGCAGGACTCACCATAAGTCTATAAGCTGCTTGGGTTTCTTAGATTATAGTTTTATTTGGTAAGTGGGATCATCTTTAGGGAGTAAAGGCGTTGTGAGGATATGATGCACATAAATTTTAATATTAAACATATATAAAATGAATTTAATGTTTAGTAAATGTAGATAAGTTATATATATATACTTACAAAACGACATCGTTTGGATTGAAAGATTAAAAATTACAATGATAAAGACTATTTTAACTTTGAAATAAATTATAATTATAAAACACAATGATTTTCGCTTCAAAACGACGTCGTTTTAGATTTAATGGAGATAACTTATCTGCATTCACTGCAGAAAGAATGAACCCATATAAAATTGAGGTAGATTATATTTACAAATTTTTTATTTACAAACTCTTATAAACTACACTATGTATTGCCGAAAATACATTCCTAACTGAGTCTATTCTCGGGAATAGACAGTTGAGTTTGTAAAAATGACATTTCCTTATAAAATTATAGGTTTATCTTTTCTCCAACAATCACAAAACTACGTCGTTTTGAGAGTTGGGGGAATTAATAAAGAGTATTTTGATAAAATTAATATAACAAATAAACAAATAAAATTACTAAAATATCCTTCATTAATTTTTCAACCCATAAAACGACGTAGTTTTAGAGTTACCGAAAATAACTTTATCTTCTGCGACAAGAGAAATATTTTTTTCCTAAAATTATATGTCTAAAGTAGCGTTTGTATTTATAATTGTAGTTTAATAGAATTATACAGCCATAGTTGCTTTTTTTTTTTAGTTGTAAGGTTGCAGGAGTCAAAATTCATTTTATTATTATTGGTTTTTTTATAAAGCATTTAAATTTAATTTTGATATGTAAAAAAATGTACACTAATACTCTTGAATGTGTTTTGTAGTTATTAAATGAATTATTAATATAATATTACATATTAGTGCAATTTTCTTATTAACAATATCAAAACTAAACAAAAAAAAAAACAGATCAACTAGAAACATGCTTCAAAGCTAAACTAATTACTAGTGATTGGTGTCTCTTCACGGGTTTATTAATAAAACTTGAAAACCATTGACATGCAACAATGTTTGGGTAACCAATCAAACCTGCTTATATACGTGTGACAGGAAATGGTAAAATAATATTAATTAACAAACGTAGTACGTTAAGTGATGAACTTAATTAATCTGAGATTAATAAAATGTGATCAGAGATAATCTTATTTATATTATTAAGAAATAAGAATCTGTGCAACCGCCCCATTCATTGGTTGCTTCTTTCTTTGGGGTCTCAACTCTCAACTCTCAATACATGCATCGCATCGCAAAGTAAAATAGTAAATTAAACATTAAGCAGAGATCTATCATGTGGGTTTGTTTCGGTAAAACCTTCACTCTCCCATAGCGCGTTAATATACGCGCCACACACATCAAATTGGAAATGGCGGGGAACATCAATGCCTTCCTTTAGATTTAAAAACTCTATCTCTCCATAAAAACAATTCTATTTTTCTCTTTCTCTCTCTCTAAATTTGTTGGTTAGTTGATTCAGTTATTATTATTTATTTATTTTTTAGTTTTCTGAGAGAGAGAGAGTGACAAGACATTATCAAATTCATGATTGTTTGATTAATAAGCACATGACTTTTTTTTTAGATTATATTTATTTAATGAAAAAACTTCAAAAACTCCCTATAATTTTTCTCATAATTGTTTATCCTCTTTTCAAATTTTATTATTATTTATCCCCCGCTTTTAATTTTTTTTTTATCACTTACCTCCTAAGTGAGGAGAGAAAATGTAGAGCTCCAGGCCCATTGGTCCCTCGAGAGAGAAAAAAAGTAAAGAGAGAAAGAGGAGAGAGGAGAGAGGAGAGAGAGAGGGAGAAGAAAAAGAAAAAAAGGACAAGGGAATAAAATTCCCTAAGTGGGGGGTAAGTGATAAAGAAACTTTAAATCAGGGGGTAAATGGTAAAAAAAATGAATAAGGGTACAAATGATTCAAAAAATTTATGAGAGGAGTAAGTGATAATTAAGAAAACTCGTAAGGGAGTTTTTGAAATTTTTTCTTATTTAATTTCAGTAGAAAGTGGAGATTCCGTCTCGAATCTGTACGAGTCTTGCCAAGACAAGATATTGCCTCTCCAATAATTTCCCCAACGCTTTGTAAAGTGTTATTTCGGAGATTCGAACCCATGACGCAAGAGCTATTTGAACATGAAGCGTGAACCATGCATCACGTCCATGCTTGTTTAATTTCATCAGAAAGTGGGGCATTGAATTGAACTCGTGATGTAATTAGGGAGGCTCTGAAATCATATAAAATAAGGTTTTAATGTTTTTACGGTGAATATAGATAAGTTATTTACATTTGCTTCCAAAACAATATCGTTTTGGGTTGAAAAATTAAAAAATTATAATGGAAAGACTATTATAACCATGAAATAAATTATAATTACAAAAATACAATGATTTTCACCTCAAAACGACGTCGTTTTGGGCTCAATGTAGATAAGTTATCTACATTGACCGTAGAAGAGTGAACTCATAAAACAATTAATTCATCTAAAAGCATAAATGGATAAGCAATAGTTTTTATATTTCTCTACCAATTAATCAAGTTTGCATGTATTTTTGTGTCTTTTTTTTTCTATCTATATAAAATTGTCATGTTGATAAATAACGTAAAAGTTGCTTAATAAATAATAAACGTAGTAAAGAAAGTTGGATCCTAGGTAATAGAACTATAGCTGAATGCGTTGTAGCCAACGTTAACACGAGGTTTTGTTTTGCAGAGGGAAGAAACTCACAACAGTTGAAGGTAAACGTTGTTGCCTTATAATATGACGCGGGAAAGACAACTAAAATAAAAGGAAAAAATAAAAATAACATAAAAATAAATGGTGAAGAACATTTCTCTATCATATTTGACCTCTTAATGCACATGGCTGCTTGGGTTTCCGTACTATTAATTTTTGGTTTTTTTAAAAGTTTCTTCCTTTAACCTCGCAAGTTAACAATCACATGCTGTCCTCTCTCTCTCTCTCTCTCTTTCTCTCTCCTCTATAGTGATTAGCTACGTGTTTGTTTCATTGAATGCTTTTGACTCCATAGTTGAAGAGATTCTTCAGATCTACAGGGAAAGACTTTTGGACATTGTCAGCCTCAATTCTTCATCTTTCTGGCTCTCTTTTTTGGTGACTTGTTTTGATTCTGTTAATCCAAGAAGGTTGGAGCTCTTCAACAACTCACTATCATGATTTATAATCATAAATAATATTGTTTTGAGGCAGCCCAATTTAAATTCTTATGCTTTTCCTTTTGAATGTTGCTATTTTATTTATTTTATCTTTTTTTTTTTTTTGGGGTGGATGATGGATCCTTGATTTCATTGTTTGCAATTGGAATCAATCATTGTGAAAATGAGTATTTTTAGTTTGCAATTTGGAAGTGTTAATTTGCTGAAGTTTGATTTGTTTTGTGACTGACCTCCAAAGCTCTCAAAGTTCTTTTTTCACTTCATTCCTGGCTATTCTGAATGTGCAGTGTAATTTTAGAAAATGGTTTCATGCACCAATTCATAATTTTGCCACATTCCACATTTCCTTTCTTTAGCTTGACATAATGATATCTAATCAGAAACCACTTTGTTTCGTCTCTTATGACTTTTTCCTTATACTTCTTTAGTTGTTTGGTTAAAGTTCTTGATCTTGGCTACTTTCACTGTACTACTTTTGATTTTATTTTATTTTTCTCCCTTTTTATTTCAATTCCACCTTTCTATTATTATATATTTCTTCCAATGTCGAAGTTCAGTGCCAAACTTATGAGAGACTCATCTTGGTCTAACAGATTGCAGCTGGCACTAGTGCTTTGGCTTCCTTCTTAGTGTTCTGGTTGACACTGTCTTTAATATATATTACACATAAAGCCAAGAGTTAAACTTGGACTAGCACTTCTTGAGAAGCAAGTGCAATAATGGCATTGAAGGGTGAACTAGTTGAGATCACAAGTTATATATTGTAGAAAAGAAAGTTGGATGTAATCAGAGTAGCTTTCAATGGTTTGTGAGATGGAAAGCGACTGTATTGAGGATATTATGGACATTGAAGTCCTCCCTTCAATGTGGCCTGAAGATATTGGAAGTGATGTTGGAAAACAGTTCAATATAGAAAAGCCTGGAATGGACCAAGATATGTTAGAGGAAGTCACAATCTTAGGGGAGCCAACTATAGCTGATTTCCAGCGTTTGATGGAGCTTACAAATTATACAGATAAAGGGTCTTCTCAGTTGGCGTATCTTATGAAACACTGGGAGTATAAGCAAGCCAATGCGGTGCGTCTTCTCAGAGAAGAACTTGACAACCTTAGCAAACAAAGGGAGGAAGTTGAGCTCAGGAAGTTGGAGATACTTGAAGACAATCGGTTTGAGGAGGAAAATTATGGGGGTGATAAACGCCCCGTTTCTATTTTAGATGAAGTTTACTATACATGGCAAGAAGTACAAGTTCCATTAAGGAAAAATGATGTTGTTGTTCAAAACAAGAGAGTTGAAATTGATGCTGAGTATGATACTGTTGTGTACTGGAAACAGCGTGCCCTTCATTTGGAAAGACAGTTGGAGGCAAGTGTCCAGAGAGAGCAGGTGCTTAAGGAAAAGTTGCAGGAAAGTATAAAGGACATTGAAAGGCAATCCTCACCTGTGGAAGAACTCTCCCAGATTCTGAAAAGAGCAGATAATTTCTTACACTTTATACTCCAAAATGCACCAGTTGTTATTGGCCATCAGGTATGTTACAGTGAGTATTGTGTTTATTTCTATATCTGAAATAACTTTATGGAAAAATCTTGGCTTATTATGGTATTAGAATTTATCTGAGATTATATTAGTTTTTCACTAGTCTTTGTACTTAAGGAGTTGAGACCTAGGAAGCATTAGTGGCTCTAAAATTGCGCTGGAGGATTAGGTGGTGTATAAAAGATGAAGCATAAGTATAGGAACTTGTTGCCAAATTGATAAAAATCTGCTATACTTTGGTATTAGATGACTTTGTTTTCCCCCAACACATGGCCTGCAATACTTAAAAACTATAACTCCTTTGTGTTTTCCATTATATCGAAAATTTCCATTCTGCAAAGGGCTGATTCTGTGATATTTTTCTTCCAGGACAAAGAGTTACGCTATCGCTTTATCTATAATCATTTTCCAAGTTTACAAGAGGAGGTAATGATTGCTTTTCATGCTCTTGTTGCAGGGTCATATGATTAAAGTTGCATTGTAGTTTTTTTTCTTTTTTTAATCAGAACCTGCACAAACCTCAGAAGAAACTTCTTCAAAAATTGAAGTTTCTTTCCTCTATTTTTACTTCTTTTGCAAAAGAGTTAAAGTACACTGTAATATCTTGACTCCTAAAACTCACTTGTCTTTTTCAGGACATCATAGGAAAAACGGATGTTGAAATTTTCACAGGATCTGGTGTCAAGGAATCTCAAGATTTTAAGAGAGAAGTAATGGAGAAAGGATTACCTGCAAAAAAGGAAATTACTTTTGAGACAGACTTATTTGGGTCAAAGACATTCTTGATATATGTAGAACCTGTATTTAGCAAGGCAGGGGAGACAATTGGAATAAATTATATGGGAATGGAAATAACAGATCAGGTAAATGTTATTTGGTTTTAACTTTTTAAGTGGTAGTTGCAATCTTGTGCTTGTAAAGAGGATATTTACATTTCTCAAGTAACCGCAGGTGAGGAAAAGAGAAAAAATGGCAAAGCTTAGGGAAGATATTGCAGTTCAGAAAGCCAAGGAAACAGAACTTAATAAAACCATTCACATTACAGGTTTAATCACTTGGCTAAATATTATTTATGAATTTTACTTTCAAGTTGCTTTGGTAGCAAGAAGGCTTATTCTTCTCCCCATCCTTCCCTATCTTTTAATAGAGGAGACTATGCGAGCAAAACAAATGCTGGCAACAATGTCTCATGAGATAAGATCTCCGCTATCTGGTGTTGTTAGCATGGCTGAAATTCTTTCTACCACAAAACTTGATAAGGAGCAAAGACAGCTCTTGGATGTCATGATATCTTCAGGAGATTTGGTTCTTCAGCTTATAAATGACATTCTTGATCTTTCCAAGGTTGAGTCAGGTTAGAAATCTCTACTGTACCATTGCTTGTTGTCAGTGATATCTGAACTTTGACAGTTATTCAAAGACTTAATTTTAATCATTCAGAGTGGAAACTTGGAAGTTGGTTATATTTAGTGAAGGCAAAAGTGCTTTTTAATTTTCTGACCTTAGGTGATCATTTAAATTTCTTCCCACCCCACAAACCCCCTTGTTCTTTGTGTAGGAGTTATGAAATTGGAAGCTACCAAATTCCGGCCAAGAGAGGTAGTAAAGCATGTACTCCAGACAGCTGCAGCATCACTGCAGAAAATGTTAACCTTAGAAGGAAATGTGGCAGATGATATACCTATTGAGGTAAGAACTTACGTAAAACACGTTCTTGCTTTTCTATCAAAGGTTTGTCATTATTGTTGAACCTAAATGCTGGACTACTTATATGATGTACCTCAGCTATAGTGATTCTTTTCGTAAGTCCTACGTGTTATTCTAGTAATTAACTGATAAATGCAAAGCATGATGAAGGATTCGGGTCCTGACCTGACTTTCAAATGCAAAGCATGATTTCACCTGATAAGTGATATAAGTACTTTACACTTCAAATGATTCTTGCATAATTGCAGGTCATTGGAGACGTTTTAAGGATTCGGCAGATTCTCACAAATTTAGTCAGGTACTAAGCTTTATGTGATTTGTAATCTCACAGTGTGCAATCATGGCTGTAGTTAACCGCTTCAAATGATCCCATTTAGATTTTCATGTACCGCATCCAATTTTCTCATTTTCATTTATTCTTTTAGATGAGTACTGTCTTCTATACTTGGCTGCACATTAGTGTTAGTCCATAGCTAGCTGGATAACTTTACCGCCACTTTAGTATACAGAAGTAGTACTTCTAGTAATGAATACCGCCCCTCTGGGAGGCTCCCTATTATATTAATGTATCTTGAAAAAGGTCATCAGATTCAGCACCATTATCCATTATTTAACACAAGAAGTTATTCGCCTTCTATTCTTGTGTACCATCTCTTTGGTTCAGTTTAACAGCTCTGGCCAATGGTCATATACCAAAAATGACACTGTTTTGTACTCCATAGTATGTCATTGGTTTTATATGGAATCTTCCGGTGTAAAGAAATAATTCAACCCAAAAGCTTAAGCTGTTGGGAGAGGCTATATTAATGGTTTTATATATCTCAACACGTCTCCTCACACGAGAGCCCACTGGACTTGACGGGTGAACGATGCACAAGCCCACCTACCTATGCGAAGAAAAAAATTCCACTAGAAAGAAAGTGGGAGGCAGTGAGGATCGAACCCGGTACACCGAGGCTTTGATACCATGTAAAGAACCAATTCAACCCAAAAGAATGAGGCTATATTAATAGTTTTATATATCTCAACATTCTGAATAGATAATTTTTTGCACATAATTTTTAATCTGTATTCTGAAATAGAATACAAGCACACTTTGATAGAATTAGCTTTAAAATCTCATGCATAGTTAGTGCTAGAGCTCAATATCCACTAACGGACAAGATGGTTTATCTAGACTAATGAATTTTTCTTTTATAATATTACTCTACTTGCTTCATGTACACAAAAGAATGCATTTCTGATTATCTGTTGCTCTACATTTATTATTTTCTAATATATTTGCAGCAATGCGGTCAAGTTTACACGTGAAGGAAAAGTTGGTATTAACCTTTACGTTGTTCCAGAACCATCTTTTGCCCAAGCAGAAGAAGGCCATCAAAACAGGATCGCTGACCAGTCAACTATTTTAGCAATTGGGGTGAAGGAAGAGAAACATCTATCAGCACCTCGAAGTAGCAGTGATCAAAATGCTCTTGATGGTAAAAAACACAATGGTCATCCCAGCCAAAATCACACATTTAATGATGAATGTAGATCTTCAGCTAAAAGTGAATGCTCAGTGAATGGAGATATTGAGGAGCAAACTCATTCAACTGAAACAACAGTGTGGATACGTTGTGATGTACATGACACAGGAATTGGAATACCAGGTGCATGATGACTTCATCTAGATTCTTAGAACTTGTTCTCTATCCTTCTGTTTGTTTTAGCATTAGTTATATTTTGTATACATATATAAGTTTGATTTTTCTCACAGAAAAGTACTTAATTCTTTCAATGTTATAATGTGACAGAAAAGGCTATACCTACTTTATTTAGAAGGTACATGCAAGTCAGTGCAGACCACGCTCGAAAGTATGGGGGAACAGGGTTAGGACTAGCAATATGCAAACAACTGGTAAACTTTTTATCCCCCCTTGTAAATTCTTAGCTAGGAACTTACCACAGAGACATGAAAAATGTTAATTTCAGTACTTATGGCAGGAAGTTCTTACCTAATAATTTCTTAAATTTCATTTATTTATTTTTGTAACTTGCCCAAACAGAAATGTCTTTTTGGCCTAAAAAATGATTACATTTTCACTTGTTTTCTTTCATAAAACATTGTATAGGCATGTCTGTCATTTCTCACTTGACCAACATTAACATGATTTTGTTTCTGTGACTAATTATAAGTTACCCCTTGTCAATATTTCCTTGCACTTGGAACAGGTTGAGTTAATGGGTGGTCGTCTAACAGTGTCTAGCAAAGAAAATTGTGGTTCTACTTTCACCTTCATACTTCCATACAAGGTTTCAACAGCTTGTGATAATTCTGATGACCCGGATGAGCTCTCAGATGTGGATGATAACGATGATGATACAACAGAGGGATTCTTCCAATTCCAACCACGCACTTTGGGCTCTCTTTTCTCTTCTAATGGATCTAGCAGGCCCCAGAATATGTTACCAGGCTACAGAAGCTCACATAAGTTTAATGGTTTTTCAGAGAATTCTTACTCATTCCCTTCTGGTAACATCAAATCTATAGGGATAAGTTCAGTTGAGGATGCATCCTCAGTTGTAGTTGATACTCCAGAGATTTCTGAATCAACAAGTTCATCTAGCCACAGACCAGAAACAAAACATGAAAGTTTAGTTAATAGAAGCAAACAGAATCAAGATAATTCACATGCAAGGTTACAGAATGGTAGTGCAGAATCTTCTCAACTTAATGAGGCAAGTAGAGGAATGACTGTAGCAACAAAATCAAGTGAATCCCAGACGAAAACAGACATAACTTCCCAATGTGTTATTAGCAGTAGCACATCATCAGAAGTAACCAAATCCACATTAAAGCCTAAGATTCTTCTTGTTGAAGATAACAAGATCAATGTCATGGTGACACAGTCAATGATGAAGCGGTTAGGTTATAGCATGGATGTTGTGAATAATGGAGCGGAAGCCGTACGTGCAGTTCAGCGCCACAACTATGAACTTATTCTGATGGTAATTTCTTGAACCTAAAAATTGTTTCTTGCTGCATAGAGCATGAATGATTATCCCGTTTTGTGTGATGTCTTATGAGGTAATGTTCCTTTATTTGCACCAACTTGTATCATTCATGTTATATTCCTTTTTCCTAAAATACACACGCTACATCTATTTCTTCACAATTATTGTTGAGATATATAAAATCATTAATGTAGCCTCACCCAACAGCTTAAGTTTTTGGGTTGAATTGGTTATTTACATGGTATCAGAGTCTCGGTGTACCGGGTTCGATCCTCTCCGCCCCTACTTTCTTTCTAGTGGAATTTCTACTTTCTTTCTAGTAGAATTTCTTTCTTCATACTGGTAGATGAGATTAATGTAGCCTCACCCAACAGCTTAAACTTTTGGGTTGAATTGTTTCTTAACAATTATGTTGCATACAAGTTATGTCATGCAAGCTTTTCTGCTTGGTACAGTTTTCCTAAGATTAATGATCACTTGTACTATGAGTTTGTTAGTGTGATAATTTGCGTACGGTTAGCTGAAGAAGTGAGTTAAAAATTGCAAGTAATGTTGCTTATTGATGTAAATGTTCACAATTATGCTTATTGGTAATCAATTGTTACTTGCACCACTTTACAGGATGTCTACATGCCAGTTATGAATGGTCTTCAAACAACAAAACTGATTCGGTCTTATGAGGAAACGGGCACTTGGGATGCTGCAAAAATAGCTGGAATTGAACAAAGTTTACCAGCTTCAGATGAATGTTCTGTACCACCTAAAAAGCGGATCCACATTATAGCGGTGAGTAGTTTTGAGAAGACTAGATAGAACTTTAACATGGTAACCTTTATACCTCTGTGCTAATTCAATTTGAGCCATAACTCAGCTTTTTTTCTGCTGAAAACAGATGCTAAACAATATTCTGGATGATTTGATTTCATCTTCAAAAAGTTTAGGAAGTAGTTTTAATATTGGATCGAATTACCTCTTCCATAAACACAATCTTTGAGGAGTAAATTATCATTTTCTTATTATCTCATATTAATGCAGATGACAGCAAACACATTGTCAGAGAGTTCTGAAGAATGCTTTGCAAATGGTATGGACTCGTTTGTGTCAAAACCTGTGACTTTCCAAAAATTGAAAGAGTGTCTTGAACAGTACCTGAGGTGATATCCATGTAAATTTCAACTTGTGTATAAAAGAATAAGAGCCTAGAATAAGAACCTAGGAAAGTTTTGTAACGAATGCATCATGCTCTCCTCTTCATCAGTGTCTACCTTAAATTGTATAGATCTACAGTATTCTTTGTCATCTCTTCAAATTTTTTAGTAGTACTGAAGGGAGTGCAGGAATCTCTGCAAAATAGCTTTTAGCTAGTAGGACTAATTGGAGCGTGAAATGTAGTGGTACAGAAGCCTTTCCTAATAGGTTTATATGTATTGGGAGCTTTGACAATTGGCACTACAAAGGAACTTTGCAAAGTGAAATCATGCCAGACACAAGGTAATCTCTTCCAAAGTTGATGGTAAATTTTACTTGCTGCTAGGTACAAATTATGTAGAGCTTGCTACTAAAACTAAAGGAGTGAACAAGGGTGTGCAAGAATTGATGTAAAGCAATTATTTAATGGGATATGGGAATTCATCCATTATTTGACTAGGATTTGGATCTCCAGCAGTATTGCATGAGGTGCACTTAGAGAAAGAAAGAAATAGAGCAGGTGCACATTGCAATACTGCAGGAGATATCCACATGATTCTAGACTTCAATAGTTATACCTGAGTGCACATCTGGATAATTTATGATCAATAAGCACATGAGCAGATTTGGAAACCACAACTTAATTCTATAAAATCAGCATCAATGCACTCATGAGTGTGTTGCAACTCAGCATCAAGAATAAAACGGCAATCCTCAAACATGGGAATGAATATAATAGAAAAAATATGTACAACTCAAGGTGTCAAATAGGTTCCATCATCAATAAAAGATTATATACTCTTGAGATATATAAAACCATTAATATAGCCTCACCCAACAGCTTAAGCTTTTAGGTTAAATTGGTTCTTTACATGGTATCAGAGCTTGAGTGACCACAAGATCACGGGTTCGATCCTCACCGCCCCCACTTTCTCTTGTGGAATGCTCTCGTGTGAGGGGGCGTGTTGAGATATATAAAACAATTAATACAGCCTCATCTAACAGCTTAAGCTTTTGGGTTGAATTGGTTCTTTACATATACATCAACAAAACAAAATATAATTGGGCCTATACTTCATGATGGGGTAAGCTTGTGGCTTCAATGCCCTCAACATCATCCTGAACCGTGTCGTAGTCTTCATTCTCAATATATTCTGATACCTTTCAACCACAAAATTCCATATGATGACCACATACCTAGCCATGTAGCTCTGGACTCTCTCCCCTGTGGAATTTAGCTCCTTAGATAAAACAAGAACAAAAGAGCTACAAATTTAGGAAGAAGAGAAAATGAGAAAATATTACTTTGTTCAAAGACCAATGTTGAGACGGAAAACCAAAAGATAGCGCTGACTTGATGTGATAGAGAACCTCTAAATTCTTAATTGACTTGGTGTATAAGAAGCCAAACCACAAAGCCAGTAAACACAAAGAAGCAACCAATTGTGAGCCAGAGTTCCCATGTCAAGGGCTTCAAGAAAATCCAAGTTTTGGTGAAGGGCAACGTGAAGTCCACATACAAGGACCTCTTAGCCATGATCGTTATATCTCCTACCACTGCATCAAATTCCTGTTCAGTATACCAATAATTCATATTAAACACAAATCAAATTCACTATAAGCTACATTGCAATATAACTTTTTATGAGTAAAGCACAAACTATCTATCAAACTAACTTTTTCTGATAAAGCTCCAAACCCTCCTCCACAACTCCTCTGCAATAGTACTTACAATCTATTCTTGATAATTTTCATTACTCCAAACAATTTTCCAATACAAAACACTTATAACTCATAATAACAGAATGAGAGAATATTGAATAAGATTTCATTGCTAAGTAATGAAGAAAATACAAAAGTTGTGAATAGAAGGTAAAACATCAGCTTATATACAAGCTGTGAATAAAGCAAGTAACTCAAAGACTAACCAAGGTAAAACAAGTAACTCTAAGAACTAACTATAGTAACTAACCGTCTAACTATAGTAACTAACTGTCTAAGTCATGAGAGCTAAGTAAGATCAGTTATTAGAATAACTAACTTAAGTCTAATTACATGAGAGTCTAATTTAAAAACTAATTACATTTAAATAATGAGGTATAATACATAATAATTTGTTTGACAAATAACTACTCCTGATAAGGACTTTCTTAATATTTTTCAATTAAAAAGAAAGTTACCTCATGTTGAAATTAGTTTTAATTATAAAAATAGTAAACTAGCAATAGTTATCCAAACAAGAATTTAAAATAAGCTCAACAATTTTCTTACCCCAAAAATCATCGTAGTAGTATATAACTGGGCTGAAGTAGTCTTAATGCTTGTTATAACGGATGAGTTCATAAGAAACATTGTACGGTAACGCCCCTGTTACCAACTTAACAACATCTATGCAGTGGCCATTGACTTTTGTCGTGTTTGTAGCTGGATCATGTTGCACAATCACCAATTCAGTTAGTCCATGTTTGTCTGCATGGAGAACTATGCCAACATTTACTTGGATCGTGGCATTTGGTTGGATGGCCAAGCAAGTACTAATTGAGGCGTGTAAGATGGAAAGGTAACCAAAAAGTTTGATTCAATTGGTTTTTTTAAATGGTATTAGAGCTCAGGTGTAATGGTTCGATCCTCATGACCCATATTTAATTAATAATTAATTAAATTTTATGGAATTTTTTAGCAAAAGTAGATGGATTTGTGCATTGTCCATCTTTTAAGCCCAATGGACTCTCATGCGAGAGGGCATTTTAGAGATATATATAAGGGTTCGCTTTTTCTGCAGTTACTGCAGATAAGTTATCTGCAGTAAGCCCAATACGACGTCGTTTTGGGGCAGAAATCATGGTGTTTTTGTAATTTTAATTTATTCCAGAGTTATAATAGTCTTTATATTTATGATTTTTTAAGATTTCAATACCAAAACGACGTCGTTTTGAAAATAAATGCAGATAATTTATCTGCATTAACTTCAGAAACATTTTTCCCTGTATATAATCATTAAACTTTTGGATTGAATTGGTTCTTTACATGATATCAAAGCCATAGTGTCATTGGTTCGATCTTCACCGCCTCCCATTTAATTAAAAATTAATTAAGTATTGTGAAGTTTCTTAGCACAGGTATGTGGGCGGGCTTGTGCATTGTCCATAGCCTCACCCAACTGCTTAAGTTTTTGGGTTTTTTTTATCTCTTTTTTTAGTTCCATAAATCCCCCCCAAGATATTCATGGATCAAGCCACGTAGCACAATTTCAATCATCCATGTCCCTTAATGTAACGTCCGGCCGCTTCAAGAATCAATGACTAACCTCACATATTAACACGTGACTTTTCGGTGTGCTTTTTCCTCACTCGCACACTTCTCGGGAAAACTTCCCAGGAGGTCACCCATCCTAGAATTGCCCCAAGTCAATAACGCTTAACTATGGAAGTTCTACCGTTCCGAGCTACCGAAAAGTAGATGCATCTTGTTAGTATAGGTAGTACCAATTAATTCTTATAAGCTACCCAAACTGTGTAGTTTCATACCTACACAGTCTTTGAAATCCCTCTCTTTCGGGTGTTGATTCGATTCATTCATGCATGTAACCCCCGCTGGAAGCCTGTCAGGAGCCGCTCTTTGTTCATGCTCATTCGCACCGGCGATCACTCTCCGCCCTCATCGACGCTTATGATGTTACACTTAACCCTTCCTATAAATACCTCCCTCCCTCATTCTCCCACTCACTTATTGGCTATTTGACCATTCAGGGGTGTCTGAATAGTTTATTTCTAAGTTTATACGCATTTTGAATTATTTTTCGATGAGGGGTGTTCAGTTCTCTCCCTTGCCTCCATGGAATTACTTTTATTTTTATTTTTTTAATGAGTTTTGCGAATCCCTTCATTGGAAACTCATTAATTTTTTTATCTCCTTTTTTGAGTTTCTTGAACCCTTCAGAACTTATAGACACTAAAGCACGGACACGCTGATCCGAAAAAATTTTATGTGTCTGACACGGACACGCTCCGACACGCGTCCGACACGTGGTTAACATTTGGGGACATGCGGTCAATTCTTGACACGTTTTTCGGACATGCGGTCAACTCTTTCGGACACGCGGTCAACGCTAGGACACGCTCGGACACGTTTTTTTTTTTTAATCTTAATTTTATTTTGTTAACTAAATATAAAATAAATAATTTATAAATTAATTTTTTTCTGTTATGAAATTTGACATGAAAAATTAACAAAGTACGAAAAATTATTTACATTTATATTTATATTTATGTTATGAAATTTGAATATTTGATTGGTTATATGAGTTATTATGGACTCTTATATGTATTAAATATAAATTATATTATATATATTAAAATTTTTATTTAATATCAAAACGTGTCCCAACGTGTCCAAATATGAAATTTTTTAGAATTAACGTGCCGGCGTGTCGTGTCCCGTGTCCGTGTCCGTGCATCATAGCTTATAGATCAGACCATGTGATGTGATTCCAGTCATCCAGGTCCCGCAACCCTTCTTATAGATACCCCACTCCTCTCATTCTCCCACTCACTCATTTCCTATAGTATTTAATTAAAATTTAATCACAATTATTCAGTAATTACAATAATTAATAAATATTAATCATCGTTAAAATCCCTAAATTACACTATGAACGTACTAAAAACTAATTAATAATCATTAAGTACTATGTAAAATCTCTAAACACAATTAATCACATGTAACATCCGGGCACTGATGAGGGCAGGAAGTGATTGTCAGTGCGAGAGGGCACATATAAGAAGCGATTCTTGGCAGGCTTCCAGCGGGGGTTACATTCCCCTCCAAAAAATAATTAGAGTTGGATTTACTCAAAAAAAAAAAATTGCCTTTCATGATATCGAAGACTCTGCATCTCTTAACAAAGTGAAAAAATATAATTCACTTATTTACATTTATTTTTAGGTTTCACTTTTTCTGCAGTTACTGCAGATAAGTTATCTGCAGTAAGCTCAATACGACGTCGTTTTGGGACGGAAATTATGGTGTTTTTGTAATTTTAATTTGGAAAAAATGTTTCTGCAGTTACTGCAGATAAGTTATCTGTATTTTTTTCAAAACAACGTCGTTTTGGTATTGAAATCTTAAAAAATTATAAATATAAAGATTTTTATAATCTTGAAATGAATTAAAATTACAAAATCTGTAACATCCCGGGCGCTGATGAGGGCAGGAAGTGATCGCCGGTACGAAAGGGCATGGACAAGGAGCGACTCCTAGCAGGCTTCCAGCGACGGGGTACATGAATGAATCAAATCAACACCCGAAAGAGAGAGATTCCAAAGACTGTGCTGGTATGGGACGGTACAGTTGAAAATAACTTATAAGAATTAATTGGTACTACCTATACTAACAAGATGCATCTACTTTTCGATAGCCCGGAACGGAAGAACTCCATAGTTAAGCGTGCTTGACTTGGGGTAATTTTGGGATGGATTACCTCCTGAGAAGTTTTTCTGGGAAGTGTGCGAGTGAGGACAAAGCACGCTGAACAGTCTCGTGTTAGTGTGTGGGGACAGTCGTTGATCCTTGCAAGTTGCCAAGCGTTACAAGTGGTATCAAAGCAGGGCCTCTCCTCGAACTCCATAGTTAAGCGTGCTTGACTTGGGGCAATTATGGTATGGGTGATCTCCTGGAAAAATTTCCCGGGAAGTGTGCGAGTGAGGACAAAGCACGCTGAAAAGTCTTGTGTTAGTGTGTGAGGACAGTCGTTGATCCTTGCAAGTTGCCAAGCGTTACAAAAACACCAAGATTTTCGCCCCAAAACGACGTCGTATTAGGCTTACTGTAGAAAAAGTGAGCCCTTTCAATTTATTTCAGGGTTATAATAGTCTTTATATTTATAATTTTTTAAGATTTCAATATCAAAACGACGTTATTTTGGAAATAAATGCAGGTAACTTATCTATATTAACTGCAAAAATATTTTTTTCTTATTTTTTTTAATGCCATTTGAATTTAAAAGAATACCTACTTTCGTAGCATGAAAGAGATGCTCCCCTATAATTAAAGGGAAATATAAGAATCATGTTGCAGGAATGGCACTGTTCATTCCTGCAACAAGGATACGGCGTCGTATCCTAAGGATACGGCGTCGTATCCTGACTTTGGTCTGACTTTTTTTTTTTAAGCGTGGGACCCACACTTGATTTGTGTGTGTAGGAAAGTGCTCGTCATGTCAAATGACAAAAAGGAACCCATAATTAAATTCACTTAAGACGCCACGGGTTTAGATAATAACTTTCTCTGATAGCAATATAACAGAAGGATGATACCCGTTCCTAGAGATTTAAAATTGAGGAATTAAAACCAAAAAAAAATAAATAGCTATACATACTTAATAGAGATTCAAAACATAATTAAACATTTATGGAATAATTATAAACCTTCCAAGTCAATTTTACTGCTAGTATAATCCTATAATTACTAAAAGAAGAAAGTATTTGATATTTTTATATTCTCAAGATAATAAATGAATATACTTTTTCATTTAATTCATTTTTTTATTAAGAATTGGTATCATGAATATTATGAGGATGTTTTATAATAGATTTTTCCATGTAAGTTTTTCATATGATAAGGTTATATGGAAAATCATATAGATATAAACACACTAAATAGGTAGGGACTTGTTAAAATTTGTGGAAACTTAGTTAAGATATTTATATTTACCTTTATTTTTTTAATATTAACCAATATCTAATAAACCCGACTAATCCTGTTTTGGGTTTATGTATCCTCAATATCACCCCAAAAATGGCCACTCTCAAGATAGGAATCTCTTTCTTTACATAACCTTATTATGTAGAAAATTCACATGATAGGAACCATACTTAATTCTTATTGCAAGAGGAAGCTTCATGGAAAAGGATGACTAGCAAACAAATGCGCTATTGTTTCAAGTCACGTCCGAGGATATATTTTTCGCTTTCATAAGCCCAGTTGTTACCGACCTTAATTTGTGCTCTGATCCTAACTGCATTGAAAGCATATTGTTCAAAATTTACAATACAATAAGAGATTCATGGATCCTTATTTAATTACACGCAATATTGTTTATGGCCAGAAGATATGAGAAGAAAATTAATTCTCTAACGCATCTATACTATACTTGATATATAGTTGCATCTGACCAGACGCCTAAAGAAATTCCTAATAGATACGACGTTTCAATGAATAGGTGGGGTACTTTAGTTTGAAGATGAATACATCTTAGCTGATAACGTAGCATGCTTTCGAATTGAACATTTTGAGAGGCATCATGAGATGCCAAATTAAAGCAATTAAAAGTTGGAAAGCTTACACTTATTGAAACAAAGGAAATGAAGAGAAATAAATATGTAGCTGTAAAAAGATAAGATACGCTGGACCATGTGAGATTTTGAAAAAGCTTTGTTTTGTTCTGATGGCAATTGCTCAGCGGGAATTATGGAGAAGAGGGACACAAGCAGAATATAGGATCAATCAGGTGCATTTCTTAGTGGATTCATGTACTCATGATAACAGTTTACTTAAATTAACTACCGTGCAGCATGCGCAGCCAAAAGATTCGTGAAAATAAAAAATAAACCGTTTCTTATTCAATTTACATCCAACAACTCATACAATTGATTAATCAAACTCATTCGATGCAAGTTAATTTGTAAAGAATCAATTCAATACCAAAAAACTTAAGTTATTAAGCAAAAGTCTTCTTAATGATTTTTCATATTTCTTTATCACATTCTTTCACACAAGAGCCAAATGAGAAAGAATGGACAATGCATCAAACTCGTACTATAAAAAACTTCATAATATTTAATTATTATTTATTTTTAATAGAATCGAGGGTGCTGATAATCGAACTCACGACCATTTAGGGTGCGCATGACAACCTTCCCGGAATCATTTTTTTTTTTAATTTCTGTTCCCGGGAACAGAAATGAATAGAAAACTCGTTTGGTAAAATCGGTTTATTTTTTTGTTTCCGGGATGAACTAGATTAATTTTTGTGCTGGGGAACAGAAAAAAGAATCAGAAAATTTCTGTTTTTTTTGTTCCCGGGCACAAAATGAGAAATACTTATCTCTCTTAATCACTCTCCATCTTTACCATCATCACAACCACCTCCATCATCCCAACACTACCACCGCCACCATCGTCGTGCCGCCGTTGTACCACTAGTGTTGTCGTGACCACCCCCCCCCCCACCACGATGCTACCGCCACCATCACCACCACCTCCACCATCACTACCACCATGCCACCATCATCACCACCACAACTACCACCGCTGCAACCACCACCACTATCACCGTCACCACCACCATCACCACTACCGCCATCAACTACCACCACCATCATCGCAACCACTGCCACCATCGCCATCACCACGCCACTGCCACCACCACTACCACCACCACCACAACGCCACCGCTAACATCACCACCACTGTCGCCAACCATCACTATCATTGCTGCAGCCACCACCGACAACGCCGCCGCCACCAACCATCACCACCACCACCATCGCCACCATCACCACCACCACCGCCACCATCACCACCACCACCACCACCACTATCACCTACCACTACCACCACCGCCGCAGCCACTACCATCATAACCACCACTATCACCTCCATGATGCCATCATAACCACCACCACCAACCACCATCCCTACCACCATTGTCGCAGCCACTGCCGTCACCTCCACCACCGCCGCCGCCATCGCCGCAGCCACTGCCGTCACAACCACCACCACTATCAAACACCATGTCATTACCGCCGCCACCACCACCACCACCATGCCACCCTCCGCCGTCACCACCACCACAACCACACCATATGGAAAGGAAAGTGATGATCGAATTTTTTTATATTTAATAGGAATTATTTTTTATTATATTATTTGTTATGTTATCAAATGCAATTCTCATTCTGGAAATAAAAATAGAACATGTTATCAAACATATTTTTTTTCTCAGAAACTGTTCCAAGGAACATAAATAGAAAAGAATTGTTTCTTTTCAGAAACAGTGCTAGGGAATAGAATGGTTGTCATGCACACCCTTAGTTATAGAAGCTTTGATATTATATAAAATACCAAATTTTAACCCAAAAGATTAAGTTATTATATAAATATCTTTTTTATGGTTTTTTATATTTCTCTAACAAATTCAAACGTGCATTTTAACATTTATATACACTACAGTGGAGACCTGATAGACATATGGAATTGTTACGTAAATTTTGGAAGAAAAAAAAAGATAAAGGAAAACATTGTTATGTAATACACCGACATATTCCAACATGTTTCGACACGCGTCTGACACACGGTCAATATTTTGGGACACGCTGTCAGCTCTAACACGTTCCGGCACGCTGACAACATTTTTCTACACACGGTCATTTTTTTGCAGATCCAAATTTTATTTTATCTTATCTTTTTAACTAAAAATAAAAAATTAATTTATAAATCAAATATTTTCTATTATAGAATTTGACATGAGAAATTAATAAGGCATGAAAAATTATAATTGCTTTATTTTTATGTTATGGAATTTGAATATTTGATTGATTATATGACTTATGAGATATATATTAAAAAGGGGAATGATTCATTTACAAACTTTTTTTATAAATTACACTAAGTATGACCGGTCATACACTCTTGATTGAAGTATGACCAGTCATACTTAGTGTAGTTTGTAAGAGTTTGTAAATATAACCTTTTTTATTAAAAATGTTATTTAATATCAAAATATGTCTTAACGTGTCGTAATTTAACATTTTTTAAAATTAACATATCAAAATATCGTGCCGTGTCATATCTCGTATCCTGTATGGTTAGAACGTAAATTACAGGAGTAAGATTCTTTTACTCCGATAAATTGATTATAGATTCGGCCTACGCAGCTACCTTGGTTAGCCCCAAGTATTTATCAATCCATCTGAAAATACATGAGCCAAAACTGAACTTGAAGTGCCAGCTTCCTTATCCGTAACTATGTGGGGGAGGCATATATAAATCAAAGAAAAGGATGACTTTTTCGGTGCAAAAAGAATATGATTTTTAATTAGTGAAGTTCTACGTCACACACCCATCAATGTTGGGGATCGGACTAGTACTCTATGCATCTCTCTTGTCACTTTTCTTCGGTTGCAATTACAACAAAAGATTCCAACACCAAATGTCTGAGAAATTATAATTTCTTATATTACTTTCTACGCTAACTCCTAATTAAAACACTATAAATAAATCTCCCCCAGGACTAGTGCTCTATCCACTTTTGATGAGGGTGTTAATAACATCTAGTTATAAATATCTAAACATCATTATAATAGGAAATATTATAGTGGTTAAATGAGGTCGCGAACACTTGTTTATGCTCCAAATATAACACTATTGTTAATCACGATATGTTAATGATTGAGGGCGTGAATAGAAATAAAGGCACTGACGTTTGAGCCACTATAACAACAACTTTGTTTCTTTAAATAGCAAATCAAATTAAAGTACCTTATGAGGGCAAAACGACCCTTCTAATGTAATTTGAAGAAATAATTATTGGATTAATGTGATTTTGAAACTTTTTACCGAAATAATACTGTCAAATTCGTTTGGAGGTGACATAACCGGTTATATATATACTAGGGGTGGTAGCATATAATGTCCCTAACGAGTTTAATAGAATCCATCACGTGGCATGATTTGGCTGTCCAATTCGAAAAATTGCGTCAAATAAATAAAAAATATTTATATGGTGATATATATTATGATTCAATTAATTTAACGTTAATTTTTAATTTAATAGATAGATATGTTAATAGGAAGATTACACGTATAGTGGTTAATGCATGATTAAGAGCATAATCTATTAAAATAGTTAAATGAAATAGAGATTCACATATTGATTATCCGATTAGGAAGTAAACATATAATAAGTGGCTGAGTACAAAATAAAAGTATAGGATCTGATAGTTTATCAGGGGCGAGCTAGTAGGAATAAAAGCGAAGACCCTTAGAAATTAGAACAATCAAATTTAGAGAGCATTTCAACGCTTTTAGGGAATGGGTAGAGAATATATATATATATATATATATATATATATATATTGACGTAATAAAGCAAATAAAATGAAGCATCGAAGTGGACATCAAATGATGCTAATGGCTAAAGGTGGTTCCTATTTTGATCCGAAAGTCTTAATGTTCCGGTTCTTTGCTATATAAAGGAGTCTAATCAATCAAGGTAGATAGAATACGGAACGTCACAAGGAGATAAAGAATATTTTAACCTTCATAATAACAAAAATATCAACATTTTGAGGTCAGTTATTGGGGACACTAACCAATTTAATACAACTTAAATCCATGATTAAAGATGACCAGGTGCCAATATGCTGAGAAGACATCAAATCTATTATGTATTTAAGAAAGATTATGTTCTTTACGAATAAGAAGAGCAAATTTGCTATTGCAAGACGTTGACATTAAGTTGAGGAGAAAAAGAGAAAATCAGCAGCAATCCAATTGGAAAATTGAATAAGATTTAAGAAAGATAAAATGCACTATGCGGATGAGAGTGTGTGCTCTTAAGACGTAAGACTATTCGATGAGGAATTTAATCTTATTCCCGAGTAAGTTGGCTTGCATGCAGATACCCTTAACCTAAAAGATGATATGAAAAAAAAAAAAAAGATGATATGAAAGATTGTGAGAGAAGAGCAATACACTACAGTTTTTAAGAAAATTTTATTAAAATTATTTATTAAAGAAATATAATTTGATTACTTTAATATTCATTTTTATCGTGTAGGCTCCACAAATATAATATAGCATTTCCATATCATGATAAATGTCACTTTGACAAATAAATTCTAAGCTATATTATTTTAATAATTTTTTTAACATTATACTACATGTATAAAAAACAATTAGTCAAAAAAATTGAAAAATAGATAATAAATATGATATCAAATGCATGGGAATTTAACTTTAGGATAAATATTCATTTTAATTCCAAAAAATGTATTTAATATTACATAAATCTTTTATTTATAAATACATCACATTAACCCTGACTCAACAATGTCAAGTTGGTAATTTAATATTATATTTTAATTTTGCTAACAAAATCATCTTTAAAATGATATTAAATTAATTTTAAAAATGAATTATCACTATAAAAATTATATAAGCATATGTATGTGAAGAATCAAAATAGATATTTATTATTAAATTCTTAAACTGACGTGGATGCTAAGTAATTAAAAAAGAAAACTAATCAAACTGCTGGTTGTACATGTAAGCAGAAAAGAAGCCTATAGCAAAATAAATAAACATTAAAGAAGAAACTCTTGATAATATATTGAAAGATTAAGTGTGTGTACTTTTAAATAACACAAATTATTTCCTTTTAATTTTTAAGTTATGTACTACGGGTAGTATATAGTTATAATATAAAAAATTACTTTTTTTTCTGTCTCCACGTCAGCTGAAATGATTGGAGAGAAAAAAAAGTAATTTTTCATATTATAACTATTTACTACCTATAATTCATAGTGTTAAAAATTAAAAGGATACAACTTGTGTCCTTTAAAAGGACAAATATTTTTTCATATATTGAAACTTAAAAGAAACATAGAAATTTGTGCAAATGTAAATAATGAACACTTCTTCTCTCTAATTAGAATAGTGGTAGGATATTCTTACTATCAAATATTTTAACTATCAATCTACTATCACTCTAATATAATTATATATGTACTCCAGAAAGTACCTTAAAAACTATTTTTTTCACTCTCTTCATAAACTTTTTAGATATTAATAGAAAAAATATCCTACCTCATTACAATATACTTGTGATCTTACCAAATGATGGTAGCTCAGTTGGCGCATGGGAGCTAAGCAAATGGGGGTGATGACATGTGTTCGAATCTCCCCAGTACCATCTTTAAGAGGGGTTTAAAGCCTTAATCCTGAACCCGCCCCGAATCAAATTAGTTGCGAAGCAATGAACCGATTGGAATATTTTAAAAAAAATATATACTTGTGATCTTTTAAAACCCCCCCTTTCCAATATATCTCATGGAAAATACCACTAAGCTATTCCATAATAATGATGCGTGGCCTTTGAGTTTATGCAATAGCCATTATGCTTAACCACGCACGATAACAAAAAAAAACCTTTTTTTTTATGTAAATCCTTGTACGGGATTACACAAAACAATATGTTTTGTATAATATGCTATGAAAGTCAAAGAAGCTAGCATCCAACATTTCCTACACATATGAGTGATCCGCACATTGGTAGAGCTATGATGGGATTTCCCACAAATTTATGAAAATCTTTTTCTAAAATTTTATTTAGATATAAGAAAAAGGTAATGAAATAACTCGTTTTTATTATTCTTTATAGTTTATATATATATATATATATATGACTTATCATTTCTTAAGTTGCTTGAGATAACTTTATTTTCGACTATTAAATCATAATCATACAAAAATGGATCAATTGTGATAAAAGAAAAGAGAGAAAATGAGAATCATAACTATTCAAAGATGAATTAATTAATATAAAAAAATAAATAAATAAAACTACATAATTTTAGACTGACCGAAGATAATTCATAATGAAAAGAAAAGAAAAAGTGGTGGCTAATTGCTTTTAATTAAAAATTACCTCGTTACTCTCAAACAAAGAGTGACGAATGAACAGCTATTGGGTTCACTGTGCTTAATAATAAGACGAAGATCAATGGAGATAAAGACCCTCAATTTTATCCATAAAGAGACTCAAAAGATCACATCTGAAACCAAAATGATGTTACAAAAGGAAAAGCCGCAATAGCTTTGTCTCTAATTTGGTCACATTGCTTATTCTCTTTTATCCCAAGTTGATCATCATTGTGGTTGCTTTCACTATATACATCCAGTCATGCTGCATAGTGCGCATTCACTATAGCCTTGGATTACGACCCAAGAACCAAGGTGGCTCGATCTCCAAAAATAGACAAGTTTTTTCCCCTTTATTTCCTTTTTTTTTTTTCAAAATATCTAAAAATATTACATCATCCCACAAGAAACATTCCTTCCTCGGTGCATTGATAGTAATCGTGGAGGATGTCAAAGAACATTACTATGATCTCATTCATGCTTGTGCATTATATTCAAAAAGAAAAAGAAGTATGATTACACATTATTATAACTCTTTTAATCAAGGGAATTTTTTATTTTTGGTGAAAATTAAGGGGATATTTTTTGAACTATTGGTTGCTGGTTTACTCCATAGGTCTTCTTTAGATAATTAGACTCACGTTCTTTAGAAGTAGAGGTAATTACTTTCATTTTTTTTAAACAAAAAATTACACTTTTTTTTATTTGTAATCACATAAAAATTCTTATTAAAAAGTTATAAAACAACAAAGATAAATATAATTATATAAACAAATAAATAAAAATATAATTAATGTTAAAGTGGTGAGAGGGAAAAGTCAATCTAATTATTCCTTAATTATCTTATTGATCCAGAGTAAATTGTCTCCTAGTGACATCATCATGTCTCTCT